>NC_139511.1:54698295-54966388 GCF_008360975.1 Lichenostomus cassidix
ATTATTATCACAGAAAACATAATAATCTGTGATTATTCTATAATTATTAACACTCACAAATAGAAGCCAATTGGCTAGCTTAACTGCTAAGATACATACTAAAATGGGAGTAATTTATCCATATGTCACAGTATAAAAGTCACTTGACTTTGGAAGACTTGAAGGAATTTTGGAAGCTAGTCAGCAAGCAGATTTTTTTAAAGTAACTAGATGAATTACCTGTTTGCTTTTTCTTTCTTCCCCTAAACCATAACACACAAAGTACCAAAGATATTATATAACAGCTGGTGACTGGTATCAAGGAATGAAGCTGCATGGTCTCATGCATGTCATGGAGATCTAAATGCACAGTTTGCATATGCTCTAGACCATAAAATGTCTTCCTTTAATTTTAAAGGTAAGTTTCGTACACTTATATTGATTAAATACATATTACAGTTATGGTAGTTTTCATACATTTGCCTTTAAGATGGAGAGTTGTAATCACTATGGTTCATATCAGCTTTTAGATAAATTGTATCTTAACTGTGAATTTAACTTGTGGACAACTTCTCTCTTTGCCATGACAGTGCAAACAATGAAAACCAGGGAATCTCAAACAGCAACTTGAGATATTTAACTTTCTGTGGTATGTGCATAGATAATCTATATGAAAAAATAATTTTAAAAAGTATTCAGAATATTCTAAACCAATGAATTTTCATCTTATTTTTAAATCTACTTTCTATTTCTCCTCAACTCTCTCTTCATCTAAACTCTTATCATCATTCATCTCTCTCCTCTGTTCCTACTTTTTACCACTGAACATTTCTATACATCATGTTGCATTTGTCATCTTCCCAGATGACCAAATACTGTATTGCAGTTGCCAGCAACTCTCACTAAGTTATCATCACAAATGCCTTTACCTATTTGTGTCTTTTGCTCTAATAGCATCACCACCCTCTAGTTTCATTCTTCCCTGTAACTCCTCCCTCCCCAGCTCCTTACATCCCTTTAGGCTCTGTTTGTACAGACTGCTACCTCACAATATACAGAGAGGCAAAAGCTATTGATTTTTATAGTTAGACTTAACGTAATAGCTCCAGATGACTGAATAAGAATAAAGTAGCGTTAAAATATATGTCATACCAATTCTTGTCTTTACTGTAAATGCTACTTGGCATGCTGCTTAATTCTCTCTAGATTCTTATTTTTTGACCTGCATGATTGCTGTATTTTGTCAAAAAATAATACTATTTTAATACTAATAATGATTAAAAAACTTTGCAGAATTTTGTTAAAAGCTGCCGTTACAACCCTTTCAAGTGCTTAAGGCTTTAATGTTTTAAGCCAATCTTAGTGAAATACTGTAAGACAACAATAATGAAAATACTTCCTTAAAAATGAATTCATTAATTGGTCCTGCTTCTCTTAAAATTGGGACAGTGTGACAGCAGAGCTCAGAGCAAACAGGCATGCCTTACCACACCCCTCTGTAAGACAAGGCTTTGTGTATTTACACAAAACATTTAGTTAATTTGCAAATCTGGCAACATGCCTCCCTTAACTTCCCCAGAGAAACTGATGAATGACCTATCTTGGAGCCATGCCATTGTCTTTAAACAAAAGCATGTTCAGCATTAGCTAATGTCAATGCCCAAAATTCCTATTTCCCATCTGAGCAAACAAAAGAAATATGTCTCCAGAGAATGAACAATCCAAAGTACAAGACTGTATCTTTAGAAAGTTGGCACAGGTTTTCTGAACTGAAAGTTTTCTGATACTGACAGTACTTAACCAGCTTTTAGGAAGTTAGCCAAGGTTTTACAGAAGGAGCTGTCTAAAAAGCCTTCATAGATGTTCAACAGAAAATTAAAAATAAATTTTCACAAAGCACGGTTATTTAAAAAATTAACAAGAAAGAAGCTATTTGAAATAAAAAGAAAATGCTTATGAACTGTTAAAAATTCCTTCCTTTAATCCTTGATTAGATGTGTATTGGTTGTTATTTGTGATTTTTTCTGATGCCATTTCAAACATTCAACTTTATCCACTCAACGAGGGTATTTACCAAAGCTTCTGAATTTGCTCTGCTGTTTGCTCATCTCTTACTTCTTTGAGAAGGTATGCTGAGTCTGGCTCTGAACTAATGAAAATATGATCACCTTTTCTTGCTTATTATTCTCACACATCACCTTAAGTGCTTTCATGGACACTCTTTTGTCCTTCATCAAAGTAAAATGTCAACTTTTGTTTTCACTTTTAAGGGTCTCCACAGCTCTGCATTGCCTAAAAATGATGTTGCCTAACTTTTTGCAATTATGCTGTGCAAGCACCATATTCTTCCAAAAGTCTGATAAGGTTTCTGACCAATGAATGCTCCATGATCAAAGTGAACTTGTGTCAATGTCCAAATTTGGAATGGGCACAGAGCTATCTGTTACTGGTACCAGCGTATGAAATAGAAGTCACAGGCATGTTAGTAAGGAAAGACACTGTAAATGGTTGTCCTGCTTTCTTCTCTATCAACTCAATGACAGTGATGAAGCCAACTGATACAACTACAACTTATTATCAATTAAAAATTGTTATTTTTATAGTAAACAGAGCTCCTGTGATGCATCAAATAAAAGGACTGAACACCAGGCAAACTTAACTTTTGAGTTAAGATGTATTTACACCAGCAGAGTTGAGACTCTTTAGGGGCTAAATCAGTACAAACTACTCTCCTGGGCGGTACATTTCAATGCTGGGGATTGTGCTGGGGAAGAATGCATGAGGTAAACTTTACTAAATATAACAGGTAAGAGCTAATTTAGAATATAAACAATATTTTTCCATTTTACTTGGCAAAACTGGCAAGGATCATTCCCCACTTCCACTAAAACACATACAAAATACTAGCTAATTCCTGTCCGTGATAAAGAAAGAAGGCATCTTTGCTTCCACTTGCCCACAGAGACCAATCCTAACCTCAACTAATCACAGCAGAAGTTTACACAAAACATAAAAAATAAAACCAAGAGGTATTTTATGCTCTGAAAAAATTCTGTGATAAAAGACAACCACCTCAAAAAACTAGTAGGTCAAAGTTTACCTAGGTGGCTAAATTAAGATTATCTATTGTTTTCAATTGTCTTTAGAGAGCAGATAGTAAATATTTATGTGATCTTATTTAATAAATAAATAAAATAAAATCCTTTTATGATGGCTTAAATAAAATTGTAATGGAAGACACCATTGCCATCAAACTGTAGAATATCTCATAAAATGGGCATACTGAGTAGTCTAAAGGTCTTCCTACCCCATCATTCTTTCTCTGACAAATCGAACTGTGAGGAATTGGTTAGCATTGAAAAAGAAGGAAGAACAGGGCAAGCATATTGCAATACTTTTCCTTGTCAGTCCGAGGGACTTGCAGTGGTATCTTTTGAGTTTAACAGGAACAAGAACCTGTCATTATTTGAACACATGCTTTGGGGTAATGATAATTTCATTTAATGTCTTTTAGTTCTTTTGCAGAGTTCAAGTTCTTTGCTTATGAGACAGGGAATAACAGCAGCCCATACACTTCTGTCACGCCTTTCACGATCTTAATTACCGCAATCATCCTCCCTCTTTTAGTAATCTTGTTCTTCGTGTGAAGCATTCTAGTCTATTTACATATTCCTCATCAGGAAACAATTTAAAACTGATTTCTCTTTTATCTTGTCTGTACCCTTCCTGTTAACTACCTTGTTTTGTGTGTGATGAAGGGAAAACAATGTAAACGTTTCTGAAGAACACTAGATACCAAGACAGTCTCCTGCCACTGCTTGCACTTGGTTTTAATTTTTATTATCCCAAATATTTCAGCACTGTAAGCAAATTTTATCACCTCCATATCTTGTAAAAAATATAGTGGATGATCCAAATTGCAATTTAGACCCATACAGGACCCACAGAATAGCCCTCCAGTGAGAAAAATGAATCATTAATTTCTATTCGTTTTGTACCTTTTACCTGGCTAATAATGTTTAAAAGGACTTTCCCTCTTGAACACAGCTGTATTTTCTCATGCATCTTCAGAAAAGGACCTTCTTAAAAGATTTTAGGAATTTGTATGGTGCAGAGTCAAAACTACAAAACCTCTAACTCTCCTGCAAGTTCATTTGGGTCCTTCTGGTACAGCTGTGGGACCATGGCTTCATAAGAGGTCCAACATGTTCTCAGTTTGTGTTACTGACCAGTATGAACACTTGGTTACTTGCGCAGAACTAAAGATGCCAATCTAACATCCATTCAGGGACACGTCAGATGGGGAAAGGCTATAGTACACTTTTTTGCCATGGCCATTCTATCACACTCCTTGGCATTGCATAATTTCAGCTATCAATATTCCTGGTACAGCAATCTTACAATGTCATGGTTAAATGGAAACAAGCAATCCTGATGACACATACAGATTAGCTAGAATTTGGTTCCCTTCAATGCCTTGATGAACCAATAGACAAAGCAGCCACCATAATTTCTGAGCAGTAAATTACTCTCCTACACAGGATAGTGCTGGAGGCAGTCTTTAGAACTGGAAAAAGGCTACAGAACATCCTTTTCAGGAGAGTGTGGCTCTGAAAGAGTCCCTAAAGAACAGCCTCAGCAAAACAGCTTAAAAGATAAACAAGGCTATTGATACGTACACAATGTTTTGAACTAGCACTGTTGGTAAAATAGCAGGGACAGAAAGTGGCATCCCTGAAGCTGTAGCTTAAGATACTGCTGAGGCACTGACCTTTTTATTTTAAAGTTCCCCTTCCATTTTATTTCCTTTTCCTTTCAGGTTGACGTCTACTTGGTAAGTGCAGAAAGAAAGGCATAAAGGGCAGTTAGAGCACAGCTGCCCCATGAGACCCAAGGGGGACCCTGGAATCAAGAAATCAGACTGGCATTTCTTACCAGTTGGAGCTGAAAGAACTTGTGGGCAAGGAAAATGGGTGCAAGAGTGAGGGTCCAAGTGCTGACAAATCAGCAAAAAGACAAAGTTGCCATCAGTGGAGCTGACCAAAGACACTCAACCAGCAGGGCTTGGATTCAGTGTTTTTTGTATTAGCGTACTATAAGCGTAACAGATACACCAAGACAACATTTTCCAGTAAAGTGTGTCTTTTTGAGGCAGAAAATTCACTTTCTGTGAAGACTGCAGATTGCAAATGCATCTTGTGATAAATAGATGTGTGCAAATTAACTTTCTGTGATTTCACCACCTATACTGAAGAATCTTATGAGGAGAGGCTCAGGAAGCTGGGCCTGTTTAGTGTAGAGAAGAGAACAAGAGTGGAACTCAATAACACATTTAAATAACTCAAAGGCTGCTGCCAAGAACATGGTACCTGACTGTTCAGTGGTGTTCAGAGACTGGGAAAGGAGCAGTGGCCATAAACAAAAACACAAGAAGTTCCACCTCCACATGAGGAAGAACTTCTCTATATTGAGGGTGGCACAGCACTGGAACAAGCTGCAGAGGGAGGTTGTGGACTCTCCAGAGACATTCAAAACCCAGCTAGATGTTCCTGTGTCACCTGCTCCGGGTGATCCTGCCTTGGCAGGGGTTTGGACAAGATGATCCCAGATGTCCCTTCCAACTCTAACTTAATTCTGTGATCTGACTGACTGGCTAAAGAAGGAAAGCCTTCTGGCGAATAAGCACTGCATCATCCCACAGCTGCAGCCTTGAGTACTATGACAAAGGAACCAACACCTTAAAACAAAGAAATGAAGAAATAATGAAATTAACAGAAAGAAAAATATACAGTGACAATGGATGGAACAGTAGAACTTGGGAAAAATAGCCCAAAATCAGGATTATTCTGAGAGCCTTCTTGTGTGGCAGCACTACTCTTTATAGCTAAAACGAAATGCTGCACCTTCTATTTTCTGTAAAGCCTGTCTTTTCTGTCTTCTCAGTAGATCACTGTATCTGAACTTGAAAACTAGTATTACTTCTTTTGGTTCCTTTTAAACAAGGAAGTATGAACTTAAACCTTAAGTAAAATTTTCTTAAAAGGTCTTTAAAACTTTACTTAAAAGTAAAAAAGTAAATTTTCTCCCTTTTTAACATCCTGCCTTTGTTGCCTATCAATCTGAAATCACAATAACAAGAATCTTGAATCAAGAAAGTAAATTTTAATGTTGTACCCCTATAGAGATGTTAAAAAAAGTATCAACAGGTATTATTAAAAGCTTTCTCTAAACATATATTTTTTTAGTATGTAGGAAATTGTGCACCATTTTTTCTAGAGAATGATTACATAAAAGGACATGGCATATGTGACCTACTGAAGTGGTGGTAATTTCCACTGGTATTAGCAGGCTTGGAAAACACTCTATTGTGCAATCCCTGACTGATGCAGAAGTCAATCTTTTTATTAAGTACCTAAAGAGATGAGATCAGGAAAGAATTTGCACAGATTTCATTGTATTCAACACTTGGGGAATGTTTCCTAGATTAAACATTTGAAAAGACAGAAATAATTATTCTAGTTTTAAATAGACTTTCAATTTAATTGCCATATTTTAAATAAAAACATTAGCAACAGTTGAAGGGAATTTCCTATTAGCCTAGGAATAATTATAATTTCAAATAGTCACCAAGAGCTGTAACTCAGAGGTTTCATAATCCCCTTCTCCTGTTTTGAACACATACCTCTACTTTTCTTGAGCCATATGTGCAACCTTACTCTACAGGCAGGCAGCCAGCATCCATCTACAGCACTGCCATCACTATCCTGACTACTTTATCCTCCACTTCTTCAATGTATTTCTGTCTCAGATTTATGCAAAAAAACCTTTGAAATAACACTTTTAGGCCCAGTACACTAACTGTCTCGGTCATTTTTAATTTCTGCAACTGATTACACCAAAGTCACTGTCAAATTAAGTATCATATTTGCAATTTAAATCATCTTAATCACTTCTTTTAGCCCACATTTCTGTATCAAATCACTTTTGCAGACTTACCCTTAGTTGGTGAACTTTCTGTGACTGTACAGCACTTACAGAATGCAATTCCACTTTAATTGAATATAAAGATCACACATGTTTTTAAACTATGAATATATCATAACAGGATCCAATTGCTGTTTAACTCTCCTATTTGTATTTGCTATTTAACTTTTCTATTCAAAGTACACTATTTATCTGTTTTAAAATCTGTTTAAGGAAACCATTATTGAGATGTTATTTCTATTGTGCAATTACATTTTTAAAAAGTTGCCAGTACTCAAAAGAATAACTAATATAATATCTTTGTTTATCTCATATGATTTTAGATGAATATTCAGACATTTTAGAGGAATATTTAAAAGAGGCTTGTTAAATTTCACATGTGTTAAAAATCTGAATGGGAAAAGAAAAATTGTTTTCATTCTTTTTGAAGAATTGCTTTCATTCTATTTCATTCTGAATAACATTTCCATTTTTTATTAACCTATCCTTGACCAAACAGAGCATATCATATAGAGAGCAGTATCATAAGTAATATTTATGAAACAAATGGGAATTCTGTCAATTATTTTACTGGAAAAAAAGATAGTACAGTAAAAGGGCAAATTACTCTGGAGCAATTTTCATCAGCTTGAAAGCCTAAATGTGCTGCAGTGCTGAGGTTTCTTTCTTTTTGTATAAGAACTCAAAAGCTGTGGTTGGTTGTGTTATCAGTTAGATGATTTTTCATTTCTCATGGAAACTCTCATAGAAAAGAAGACTCACATGTAGATTACCAAATATATTTGGCCTAGTCAATCAGTTCAGGAAAAAAAGTACAGAAAAAGAGAAAGTGCTTGATTTTATCTAGTAGTCCTGCAATGTTCAGGAAGTCTAAATTAGTTAAACTGATAAATCTTGTATATAAACTAGGCTTCTTAACAGACATTTTCTCTCCTCATGTCCCAATATAGTTCTGAGGTCTGATTTTATCCAGCATCTCTAATGAGTGATTTTCTGTCCACGGTTTACCATCTTTATATCTGGAGTATTAAAATGATATTGTGGAAGAGGTTTTGAGGCAATGAAAGCTGTAGTCATACGAAGTTTGAAAAGAGTTGCTAGATTCTCATTGAACACTGAACCTTCTGGATACAAAGGCAAAAAGAGCATATGCACTTCTAACATAGCTGCAGAATTTCTTATTTGACAGTGAAGCATTGTATTGCAGTATTTGACAATGTAGTCTTATACAGAGGTGGTTATTTTCACATTCAAACTTGCAAGGTTTCATTGCTTTCTCAGCACTGTAATCATATCCATTTTCACTCCAGTCACTCTACTTATGTACCCATCCTATTTCTCTTCCCATTCTTTATATTTTGACTTCTGAAATTCTAACGTCTTATTAGGCTATTACATTCTTAATTCAAAGAAAATTAATCTAAGTACCCTCTTTATCCCTTCAGCTCTCAGTGATATCAGGGTTTGCATTTGCAATGAAATGGAATATGGTGTCAGAAGAACTTTTCTGCCACTGTTTCAGTTTTTTATGCCTGTTAAGTCCTAGGAACCTCCAGAGGCAGAGAACACAAGCAATTATGAAAACTAAATATGGAACTTCAGGTGTTGCCAAGCAGAATTTAGATATAAGCCCAAATAAGTAACCCAGGAAGAAAATACTATATCTTTGCATTTTCAATGCATGCAAACTTGCAGTAGTTTTTATTGAAATAAAATGTCAGAAGAGAGAAATATGGCAGTGACATTTTTATTTATGAATGCAAAGACAAAGATTCAGACAAAGTTTGTGTTTTGGGTGTCTTATTAACTAGACTTAACCATGTTCCCATTTAGTGTGTGACATTTAGGCCACCCTTTAGAGACACGTAATTCCATCACTCAAAATCACCTCTGTAGAACCATATGCCAAATTTTCAGGTAGCACAATACTGAAACTGTGTGACCTCTCCAGATCTTCCTTTTATTTCTAATTATTTATGCTTTGTACAATGCTTAGCATTGTAGCCTTTCATATTTATGAAAGGCATAATTCATATACCACTACAGAACATAAAGGAACTATGTCACATACATAATATATATTAAAATGGCCCAGTAAGACCAGCATTAATACTCATACTACACTTGCTCCTGTTAGAGAAAATAAACAGTCATCTCAGTCCCTGAGCAATGCCAAAGATAATCTACCAGTCCTCAAACTTCTCGTCTTTTTTTGATAGCCAGGAATATTTCTTGATACTTTCAGTATCAAATCGTGACATTACATGACACAGCTTTATAAGTGGAGTATCAGAATTTATCAAACTTTTACAAAGACCTGGATAGGCTTATAAAAGGAATATAAAATGCAAGTCCTGTTTTATTTTTTCCACATAATTTTAGAAGAAATCTATACTGTTCTTATAAACATAAATTGCATCTGCTAGCAAGATTCAGCACTATAAAACGTGTTTACAAGTAACTACATAAGTAAATGTACATGAAATGAAGAAATGCCATTAGACTGAAAACAGGGAAATATGGGTAAACAATGAATCCTGCATTTAAATGGTCTAACTTAAATGTAGTTCAGTCAGCAACTAGTTAATCATGAAAATGTCTAAGTGTTAAAGTAGAAACAAGAGGAGTAAGCTTTCTTCATACAATACAGAGAAACTCATACCCATACTCCATTTCATATGTACTAAACAAGCAATATGGAATAATATGTATTATTCAAAATGTTTTATTTGACTTCTTTCATAAAAGACTGATTCTGATTTTTTTTGAGAGGTCTTTATTGATCACATTCAGAATGAGTAACTTTTTTGTAGAGTAATTTTCTTTATTCCACTGTGCAGAGAGAAATTTTTCTGAAGACGCAGCTACATACAATTATCCTGGTAATATGCACAGAAAAGGTACATACACAAATTGTCTTTTTACAATTTGTAGTTTATCTTTAGATTCAGAGCACTGTGTATGAATCACCCGGGAGAATCAAACTCAGCTCTACTTTAAGATTCATCCATCTGTTTGCCAATGGCATGTATTAATGAGAGACTTATTTGCAAATATTACACCTGAGATTGAATGATATTTAGGCATAAATTAAAAAACTTACCTTCAAAAACTCTGAATGCTTTCTTGCAGCTTGGTAGAGGCCATTTTGCAGAGTTGGATTTTTGAAAATTTTCTTTTAACTTCAAATATTCCATTGGGAAAAAAGATCTGGTAGAGTTATTCAGTTCTACAATATTTAAGGAGAAAGAATGTACACATCAATTATCTAAATAAAGCAATAACTTGCATAAATTTATACAAAATAAAAATGCCATATCTACTGTGTAATCCTTTTTCTGATTAGAACATCTCTTAATTTTTTTTTAAAATCACATTTACCCAAGCATTTCCATATATAGCAAGAGCAGGTCTTAAACATTCTGTTTTGACTCTGTTTCTTTGGAAGAAAAAGTTAGAAAGGATGATGTCAAATTCTGGCAAAAATTAAGTATTTAAGAAATCAGGCTATTTAACTTACAGAAAAATGACGACGTCTATGAATAAATATTATATCCATAAAAATGACAGTGATAATAATTCTCAGTTCATATTGCTTTTTATTTAACACCACCACTCAGTAATAGTCAGTAATGCAAAGAAAAGGAAAGAGTCTGAATTTTTTTTTGAGATTTTTTTAAAGTACTTTGGATTTACAGAACTAAGAAAACATTTGTTGGATGATTCACGACACACTGGAGGAGTTGGCATTATTTACTAATCTCAAGAAACCAACATCTTCTCAGGGTATAATTTGGGGAAATACCTACATGACTAGAACTCAGAACTGCCAAACTAACTTATCCATAGAAATGCAATTGAAAGCAACTTAAAAACAACAGTATTTTCCTACCATAGAATTGATCTGTTGATAACAAACAGGGTTTCTAAGCTTGTAAACAGGGAAAAACTTCAACCCCCTGTCCATCAAAGCCCTGCTCAATTTGTGTCTTCAAACCAAGATGGCTCCAGACAAATACTAATAGTAGCTGCAATCATAATTTTTTCTGTAACTTCAAAGAAAGAAAAGACATTCACAGGTTTTTTGAGAAGGCTTTGTATTATTACCTTATGTCACCCAAAGTAATGGTACATACTGTCTAATAATAAATGTTTTATGAAAGGATAAAATCCTTTTTGCTGGCAAAATTAAGAAAGTTAAGCAGGCTCCAAAAAGGAAGAAAAAATTCCAAATATTCTTTGGTTCCAGTAGCTTTTTCTGTGTAAGAGGAAGACATTAGTAGATTTGAAGCAAAAACCCCATGCTGGTCTTATTCTAAAAATTATCCTTTATTTCACCATGTCACAATGCAGGTGGAATGAGGCTACACAACACGTGAAGAGCACAGAAATCTTCAAATCCTTTATCTCATTATGTGAAAATAGAGCTACTGCACATGTAAACTGCTGTCACTGAAAGAAAAAAGGCCATTTTCTCTCCTAAATGTAAAATGAGTGAACTGTATTTTTCACTAGTGGTTTTTAAAATTTTATGAAAGAACTTTATATGCTAATGAACATATTTGGATTAAGTACTATTCAGATTCAGGCTTCTGATGAGACTCTGCTTGCCTCTTGTAGCACAGACAGAGAACATTTTAATTTCCTGGTACAGACCATAGAAATCTACACAGCTCTTTCAATTTTATTGTCCAGATTTAAATACTGAAACCTCTGGTGAGGCATCTAATTCCTGTTTTCCAGAAAAGGCGGTGGTGACAAGTCCTGCTGGGTTCTATAAGGCTGCTTGGTGAGGCTTTCAGTCCCTCAGGTTGCCCAGGTCACCTGTCTTTCTGTTCATATACAACCCCTTCCCTGCTCCGTGCCTGGACCTCCCCTGCACAACCAGTACCCTGAATCTGCATGCCTCCAAACTGGTGCTTTTATTGCACATGAGTGTCAGATCTGACCCTTCTTGGAAACAACATAAATGAAAATTTATATGAATGGAAGTGTAGAAGATCACTCTTTCCGGACAGGTGAAGCATTTAAAAGATACTTGGTAACTTGGAAAGTTACTTGGTGCAGTCAGCTCAAAAGCTGTTCCCTTAGATGTATCCTAGGCACTCTATCCTCTAATCAGACTTGAGTTTATCCTGATGGGAGAAGGGCTTCTAAAAAAGCCTTTAAGAAAGACAGTAATGCATGGTGAACACCATCAGAGCAACCTATCTGAACTGGAGCTCATGCTTAAGGGAAATCTGTAAAAAAGGCTCAGCTGATCAAGGCAACCGGCCAAAGGAAGTATCCTCATGGCTCAAATCTGGCTTTGCAGCTCTCAGTTAAACACTGTTTTTCTCCATAATTGATGCACATTCAACCTGTTAGCCTCCTTTTTTTTTTTAACATGTCACATTCATCCTTCTGTTGCAGTTATGCTCAGTCTGAAAAACTGTACAAGCTAAAAAGTGAACTTCTGAATATATCCTTAACTTTCCTTTTGATGTATCTTTTTAAAATAAATGCACACACACAAATGGAAAGCTGAAGAAAGCATAAATTAGTGAGGGAAATAAGACATCCCAGCTGCAGCATTAGAGAAATATGTATAGAGTACTAGCAACTTTGCTGCCTGCACAAACCTATAGCAGCAGTGACTTTAGCATAACTTTCAAAAGGCTTAGTAAATCATCTGAGTGAAAAAAAAAATTACTATCCTTTACATTGCTCTGGCACCATCCATCTTCTTAATGTGCCGATTTTGCTAATTTTTCTAAGAATACAATATTATCAATACCCCTTGGTTCATTTAAAAGTTGTTCAGTATGTTATGCACTGGAAAATTTCAAAATATTTTTCTTAATATATGTAATAAAACAAAGCTAAATAAGTGTACCTATTTTTAAATATATTGCTAAGTCAAGCATATATTGCTATACACTGAATGGCAATATACAAATAGCTGCTGATTTCTCTTAACTGAAGTTGTTAATACTAATCATCTTATACACTGTTATGGCTCTCTATTTATAGTAGACTATTCAGATATCCATGACACTGTATTTCCTCCTTAGTCACATGAATCCTTTTCCTCAAAAAAAACCCTACACACATATTTAATATCTTAACAGAGTGGGTTAGATTGTAAGGGAAAAACTTGAGAACAAGTCAAACCTGCTCAGGCAGGGTTAACTGCAGCCGGTGGCCAGAACCATGTCCACCTGGGTTTTGATAGGCACTCCACAGCTCTGACCAGACTGTCTGACCACCCTCACATGAAAAAGTGTTTTCTGGTGTTCAGATGGGATTTCATGTGTTTCAATTTGTGCCCAAAGCCTCTTGAGCTGGCAGTGAACACTACTCAGAAGAATCTGGCTCCTTCTTCTTCACTCCCTCCCACCAGGCATTTTTACTCATTGTATTTTAAGTACTTAAAGGCTACGAAGAATCCTGGTAATATTTCACTTAGATGACTGTAATGTGTTGAGAAGTTTTGCAAATACATTTTAGGAAGCATCTTCATTCTCCCTTTGTGCTCTCCCAGTAGTATTTTTCTACAGCAAATCTGCCAAATAGCTTTTTTAAAATTTAAATAGCCCTAGAAAAACCTAACTATCAGTGAAACACACTTCATCTGTACATCATATTGAAGGCAGCATCAAACATTAGGGAAATGAAATGAGAACAGCTTGAAATCTCTACACACCAGACAGGCAGGGGGTTGAGAGTGCTCAGACTGCAGCTTTCCTTCCATTTTCTCTGCAGTGCAGTCAGTGCAGGGATAGCCAGTCTCCATCCCTGGCCAACAGCAGCTGCTTTGTGAATCATCCTGGGGCAATAGGTTTGTCTGAAAAATGCCTTCTTCCAACCCAAATGAGTTCTTATTTATCCCAGTCAGTTCCTCAAACTGATCTGCCATCAAATCATACAAAGTTATGCCTGTACAAAGGAAGAACCTGTGCACAACCAGAAACAGAAGGTGGGCAGCTCTGCTGATCAATGTGAAATCATACTTTAGTCTGCATCCCTAACCCATCACCATCACAGCCCTCACAACAGTTTAAAGAGGATCACTGCAAGATCTCTGAAGCATCTAAAATTAAACACACACTCCTGCATGGATGGCTGAGTCATTTCCAATACTTTGTGATCTGTCTATGTGCAGTTTTAAGTACTGTAAATGACTGAACTCCAGATACTATAATGCAATTTTATCAATGATACTTGAATCTACCATATAAGTTTTGGACATAAAAGACTGACTCATGCTGTTCCAGATACTCTCTCTGCAGGATTACTTACCCTCTTCTATTTCTATGCCTGATCTGACATCAAATAACCCTTATTCACCATAGTTTCCTACTGTTAGGAGTAAGGAACACTAGAGATGAGGTTATAAGAGGCCAGGATTGGACAATTTAAGAAGATTATCAAGAGTTCTGCCAGCCTTTATTTTCACTGGTGTCCAAATCTAACGTCATAAATGAAAAAAACATTTTTTGTGTTCCATTAAGGTAGCAATTTTAAAAGTATTTTCCCAGTAGCAGTTTGAGAAATGTTTATTATATTTGGATTTTGTTATTATTTAGTAAGAAGAAACAAAAGAAATACAAAATATCAGAATTTCATTCTAAAATAGAAAGTTTAAAAGTACATGTCCTGAATAGCTCCTTGACACTGAAGAGAACTTGCATGGAATGGTCCTAGGAAGAATTAAATGGAAAGAAAATTGCAATGGATTAACATTACCAAAATTTGCTCTGCATGCATGCAGGATGGAAAACTACAAATACTTTTCTATGTTGTAAAAACTTGCATTTTTATACCTGTTTGGAAAAAGACTCTGGCAATTGTAGTGCGACACAGTGGACATGGAGTGCTGGCTGGATTGTCTTTGGCAAGCATCCTTAAGCAAGGTTCACAAAAGATATGGTGGCATGGATAGCACATGTAAGGATTGAAATAAACATCCAGACACACAGCACAGAGATAGCTTTCTTTATCTCCTCTGAGTTCATGCTCATCATCTGTGTGCAGGTTATCATTTGCAGGCTGCAAGAAGAAAAAGAGAACATATTTTCACATTCATCTCAAAATTATTTTTGATAAACCAATTTTCTGGAAGGTCACTTTAAGTAATGCTTAAGAAGATGGTAAAAACAGGTGATATTCTTAAATTTAATACAAGTTACTTTTAATAAGATGATGAAACATACTGATGAAACAGGAATGTGAGAAGAAGTTCTCTGTGAGAAAGGACAATAAAAATCACAAGACAGTAAAAGAAAGAAGCAACAAAACCAAAAAGGCTGAGTAAAACTGTATTATGATCACATTTCTCCTTTTAAAATTAAGTTTAACAATTTATATGTAACTGCATTACAAAAGTGATAGAAACAGAGAATGTTCTGGATTGAATGGCACCTTAAATATCATCTAGTCCCCACCCTCCTGCCATGTGGACCACCTTTCACTAGACCAGGCTGCCCAGAGCTCCATCCAACCTGGCCTTGAACATTTCCAATCATGGGGCATCCACAACTTCTCTGAGTAACCTGTTCCAGTGCCTCACCACCTTCACGGTAAAGAATTTTTACCTAATATCTAATCTAGATGTATCTTCTTACCGTTTGAAGCCATTCCCCCTTGTTCTATCACTACATGCCCTTGTAAATCAGTCTCTCTCCACCTTTCTTGTAGGCTCCCTTCAGGTACTGGAACACCACAATTAGGTAACCCCAAAGCCTCTCTTTTCCAGTTTCATCAAATCCAGTTATCACTTTCCTCATAAGAGAGGTGCTCCATCCCTCTGATGATTTTTCTGACCCTCCTCTGGACTTGCTCCAACAGGTCCATGTCTTTCCTGTGCTGAGACCCCAGAGCTGATGCAGCACTGCAGGTGGGGTCTCACCAGAGAGAGCAGAGCAGAGGGGCACAATCCCCTCCCTGGCCCTGCTGGCCACACTGCTCTGGATGCAGCTCAGGCTGTGCTTGGACTTCTGGGCTGAATGCACATTGCTGGGTCATGTCCAGCTTATCATCCACCAGTATCCCCAGATCATTCTCTGCAGGGCTGCTCTTGATCCCTTCATGCCTCAGCTTCTACTGATAGCTTGCTCTGACCAGGTGCAGCATATTTCTATTGGCCTTATTAAACCTCATGAGATTCCTGTGCACCCAATTTTTAAGCTTGCCCATGTTCCTCTGGATGGCATCCCATCCTTCAGGTGTGAAAATACCTTTACTTTTCCAAGAAAGGCAAAACAAAACAAAACAAAACAAAACAAAACTCTTTAAAAATAAACTGTGGGTTGTCCTGCCTTTGAAAAGTAATTTGTGAAGAGCATGTTCCAGCAAGAATGAGTTCAAAGCCACAACTTTATTGCTCCAAAGAAAAATACAAATTTTAGAGTAGAAAATCTAGGAACTCCTAAAATCTTTGGTAACTGCTTGCTTTTGCCAGCACATATGCTTCAAATTTCCTTGCATTGATGTATTTGTAGGAAGACATAGCTGAACTTCCCAAATGGTGTGCATCCCATTTGAATGTAACAACTTGTGTATATTGCCATGTTCTTGCTTTGGTCTTGTAAGATGACTAAATCTTTCCAAGTAATCTGAAGATCTGATATTAATGGTACCCAGAGTTTTTGGCTGTTGTGGTTTAGGAATGGTACAGTTCAATTTAGTGCTCCCAATGAGACTCTCCAAACCATGTGCAATTCACTGGCTCCCTCTCCCCACTGAGGAGGGCTGGAGAGCAGAACTGGAGGCCCAAAAGGTAAAGGTCAAAGGCTGAGATAAGAACAAGCTATTGGGAGTGCCAATCAGATAAAAAAGTGAAGATTAAAAGCACCAATACTAATGGCAGGGAGCATAAGAGAAAAATCGCATTACTGCTCCCTGTGGAAACCCATGACAATAAATAATACCTCACTGCTCCCTCTGGCTCAGAGCCTGTGCCAGCTGACTGCTCCCTCCAGCTCAGAACCAATGGTATCCAACAGCTCCTTCCGGCTCAGAACTGGCACCATGCTTATTCAACTGGAAGGAAGTCCTTCTCTTTGGAAGAGGCTCCCTTCCCCTAGCCCCAGGAATGACATGAGGTAAAAGATCAATCCTTCATGTCCTAGCCATACCCCCTCCTGGCTACGGCAAAAGTTAACTGTAACATGACTGAAATCAGGATATTGGCTTAAAGAAAAAAAAGATCATCTTTATAGGAGCTACTTAGGAGAAATTTACCATTCTCTACCTTCTCTATCCATCATCTTTGTTTCTATTTCTGATTTTTTGTTTCACAACTCACAAAATCCAACATAGTCCAATACCCAAGAGACCTATCAAGAAAAACCAACACAGGAGAGCATCAGACACTGCTGAGTGTCAAAACTCTTCTCTCATGCCCCATACTCTGAAGTCCCAATTCTTGCCTAGTGACTTCAATTTAAGTGTCTTAATTCTAAGCTAATTCTAAGTTAATAACCTCATGTCCCTTGCTCAGATAGTTTGGGTTTAGCACTGTGTCCAAATGAAAGCTCTTGTACAACCATGAGCGTCAGTAACTGTATGCATCTTACCTTAGAACTTAATACTCCAGTTTCATTTTCTCTATTCAACATGCCCCAGAAAAACTTCAGTGTGTACTGAAATCTACTACAGAGGCAATTAGGCTGTACTGATAAGCAGACAGCATGGGTCTGGTTGGACTAACATCCACAGAAGCTAATCACAGACAGTGACAGCTTGGGACCATTACTTCCAGCTCCATGCTGTAGGAAAGACTGTTAGACCAGCAGTAAATACTAGAGTATTACAACTATCAGTAAAACTGTTTAACCCAGACTGTTTCTACACCTACAGTACAGAAAACCCACACCAGAACAGAATGGCAAAGGGTAACAGAAGTGATTACAGCCAAATAATTTTAAAATGATGGAAGCTTCATAATACCATTTCTTTGGAAAAAGTGGAAAATAATTTGGCAGAGAAAATGAAGGAAGTAATCTCAGGTGATTACAGGACACAGATGACTTCATCAGAAACTAGGAAACACTAATACACTGTGAAAATAACAGTCCCTCCAACCCTGCCACGTGGGCTTGGAGTCCTGGGTTAGTGTTTGCATTTGATGATCTTAAAGGTCTTTTCCAACCTAAATGATTCTATCTAAAACTCTAAGTAAGGCAAAAATCATTATTAAAATCTAGCACAAAACCAAAATACGGGGAGCAGTAAGCTCTTGCTGACTGGTTTTGATGAGCACTGTTTGGAAAGAATATACACAATGTGTACAGAGGAGCTGCCTGCAAGACAAATGTCCTTCATAAAGCAATTAAATAAATAAGAGAGCTAGAGGCAAAACGGCTGAGGACCCAAGGGTAATGGCTGGCTCTGAAACAGGTTTGTAATCATGGTACAAAAAATTGACAGGGATATCTCCGAACCAATTGCAATTAGAAAGATCAAAAGTATTCTAATGTGCAAACAAGATCTAGTTAAGAGTAATTTTCTTAGTGAAGGTGTTAAGTCTTTTCTACAGATTTGTGCCCCTTCTCAAAAGACCTATGCAGTCACAAGGCATCATTCAGTACTGCAAAGCTAAAACCAGAGCACCTTCCTTATGGCAAGAAGCTAACACACAATAATTTAAACAGTCATTATTTTTTTGGGTTACAATTAATCGCTGCCTATCAATTACTAGAGCTAGGGCTTCAGTGTACAAGAGCTTTACAAACATAAACCAGAATTATTTTCTTACAGTATTACAGTACAAACAAAACTGAGAGAAGACATATAAACATCAGGATTGCCAAATAACAACAGAAAAAACTTCAAAGCAAAACTATTACTCCTAAGAAATGAAGGAAAGGTAAGAGCCTTTCATCTTCCCACGTCAGTTGGGAACTGCTAATATGGATTTGACAGTAATCCCTCATATTTCACTGGCTGGACAACTGAAGGACAACAACAAAAGAAAAGAGAGAACAGTGGATCAACATTTGCTTGAGAAGCCTCTAAAGCATGTTAAGTAACAAGGAGTGTAACACAGCAGTGGTTGAGCAAGGGCACGAGGATATTACATATGGATATTTTCAGCTTGGGAGAATATGGGAAAATTGGGAAAATAACACATGAATATATTTGATACATTTCCACATTCAGAAAAAACACCCACACCACTGAATAACATGATACTTAATACATGATTTACATGTAGTCATGTGAAAGACTTAGTGGCTGTAGACACTTAAAAGATTCTGTATGAATGCTATCAGTAAAAGGAAATTTAGAGTAAAACCTAGAAGTATGATCAAAACAGTGATAAAATTAAATAAAGCACATATGACATTTGACCAAGATGCCACATTATGAAAACAGACTTGAAAAACCCTTCATTTTAAACAGACCTATTCAGAATGCTATATAAACTGGACAATGTCCACAGTGGAAACGAATGATGACTGAAGAAAAAATCAGTTCTATATTTCACATGATTATCTTGCAAAGACAACTGCCTATAGAATGATATGAAGTTCTAAACCAGATTTTAAATCTTCAATTATAATGCAGAATGAGAATCACATACCTCAGGTCTGAAAAAGTGAGAAAGAATGAGTATCAATCCTGTTTTGTACAGAAGCAGAACAAAAAGGAACAAATGCTTCTTGGTTGCTGCTGGACAAAAGTATCAGAGGGTTTAGTCTGGTTTCCAAAAGAATTGCAGCTTATGGGAGTGCCATGTCTGTCCATACATCAAGTTTGTCCACAACAGCTTTTGAACCTCTTTAGTCAATTGCAAACAAATCTGGCAGAGGGGTTATAATAGCATGTACATTTCCTCCAGAAAATTTCTTAAAATTGACAGGTGTACTGAGTACAAGGACTGAAATGACTGTCATTTTTATGGGAAAGTCTTTGGGTGCTCTGTTCCTTCAAAGAGAATTTATCTAGCCTTATTTCTGTACAATAAATTAGTGGTTTTTAACAGCATTTCAAAAGTAAACTCAGAAAAAAAAAAAAGAGTCTAGCATTAAAATACAAAAAAAAAGCCTACCAAATTTTTTTGCTAAGTATACTAGCAGAAGTTGTTCCAAATCAAGCCAGAAGGTACGGCAGGGTTTGTATGCCTTTGAACACTCTGTTTTGGTTGATTGGTATAATGCATACAAAAGGACATATTTTCAGGTGTTTGGCAAAACTAAGCCTGAAACATATAAATCAAATAGGGTAGAGATATTAAACATTTTTACCAGTCAATAACAGAGTCTAAACTCACTCAACTCTAAGTTTCTCCCCATACAACATTTCAGAAAAACCCAAAGGCAAGCTAAAAACTTCAAAGCAGACCCAAGCAGCCTAAGCAGCTCTGTGGAGTTATCTGTTGGCATATCTGTTCTGAATCACAGAACCACAGGATGGGTTATGTTGGAAGGGACCACAGTGCCTCATCTCGTTCAACCTCCCTACTCCAGCAGGGTCATCCCAGAGCACAATGGCACTGGATTGTATCCAGACACTTCTTGAGTATCTCCAGTGAGAGAGACTCCACAACCACTCTGGGCATTCTGCTTGGTCACCTGCACAGCAGAGTTCTTCCTTATGTTCAGGTGGAACTTTCTGTGCATCTATTTTTGCCCATTGCCACTTGTCCTTCTGCTCAGCACCTCAGAGAAGAGCCTGGATCCATCCTATTGAGACCCTCCCATCAGATACTGATAGACATTGACAAATCATCTCTTTGAGGCTGAACAGGACCAGTTCCTCAGCCTTTCCTTGTAAGAGATGCTCCAGCTCTTTAATCATCTTTGTTGCCCTCAGCTGGATCTGTTCCAGGAGCTCCATGTCTCTCTTGTCCTGAGGAGCCCAGCACTGGACACAGCACTCCAGCTGAGGCCTCACAGGGGCTGAGTAGAGGGGCAGGATCACCTCCCTTGACCTGCTGGCAATGCTCCTCCTAGTGCCCCCAGGGTTGCCTTCTTGGCTACAAGGGCAGTGCTGGCTCATTCACACCCTCTCTGCTGCATTTGGGTTGATAAATTGCACTAGAGGGAAACAACTGAAAGAAGTTTTCTTCATTATTTTTCTAGAAAAACTTCTTGATAGAGTTAGATGCTAACACTGGTATTTGTTTGTTTGGGTGTTGGGTTGTTTGTTATTTTTTGTATATTTTTTGTTTGTTATTTTTTTGTTTGTTATTTTTTAAATTTTATTCATCCTCATTTAGAAGTTCCTTTAGGCATTGGAGTTGTTCATCAAGCACAGATACAGGCTGGATGGAGCTTTGAGTGTCTAATGGGTAGCATCCCTGTCCATTGAAAAGGGCTGGAACTAGATCATCTTTAAGGTCCCTTCCAACCCAAAGCATTCTATTGTGTGATTAAGTGCTTCGTAGACCAAGGCTTCTAAGGCAACTACTGATAGGACACATATACTAGAGTACCTTAAAAAAAGAAAAATTATTAAATACTTGAGACATGGCAAGTTAACCAACTTGTCTCAATGAAATATTGTTACTTTGTCAGGAGATAAAGCCTGATTTTGTTGAAGAAGTGGAAAAAATCCTCAGAAAAAACAAACAAAGGAGAATTATCTAGTATCTTTTATTTTTATTCCTGTACATACCACACTGAAAAAGAATAATGACTATTTTAATTTATTGCTGATTCATATTGTTTTAATCAGGTTGAAACAGGCCTCACAGAACTGAATAATTCTTGAGCTAGATATTGTACATGGGTATTATGTACGTATATCCCCTTTCTTTCCAAGCATGTTATATAATATATTTCAGTTTCTTATTATGATGAATTTGAAATTATTTAAGCATTTTTTATTATGCAATTCGGTTACTCTTTGCAGTTCCTTCTAAGCAGCAAATGAGCCTTTAGGCTTTTGAAATATACATCTAAACTGGTATCTCTAGATATTATTACCCTTTTCGAAACTTCTCTTAAAAGAATTATATTGTTAAGGAACATCTGTAAACACAGCTTTTATGCAAATATCTTGAAGATCACTGCAACTACTTCACTGACTTATTATAAGGTTTTGTTCCTATTAAAATAATTTAATTATGAAGATGAATTGAGAGACAGGCCAACTAGACTAAATATTACTCAAAGTTCTTACACCACAATCATCTTAACACTTTAATATTTATAATCACCCTTAAACTAGTATAGAAGAAATTAGTTTCAATCTTATTTTCATTTTTACTTTGCATTTCATAAAACACATGCACAATTTACACAGGTATTTAGGAAGATGATGTAAGCATTATAGTTAAGTAGCAGATGAAGCTTTCCCCCAAAAAAGAAACATCCAGGCACAGCTATTAGTGTCACTAGGTCTAAGTATAAAGCAAATGTTAATAATTATTCATCTTTATTGTAACTACTATTTCAAACAAAGAGAAGGAAAATTCATTCCTAGAGGCCTGGAGAAATTTCAGTGAATCTCTTAGAGCCTTGATGCAATGCCTCAATGACAGATGAAAGGATCTGTTTGCCCTTCTGGTGTGGATTCCATACAACGAAAACACTTTAATTTTTTTTTAGTAACTTCCTTTCTTTTTACAACTTCTTTTTTTTCTTACTGAAGTTGTAGGGAAGAAAAGGAGGATATTCTTTCAGTACCACAGATCTCCTTTGCATTCTGGAAGCGGAAACTGCCAACAGAATTGGCACAATCATGAGTCCTAAACATTCTGCTCAGTTTTACAAACATATATGAACTGGAAGGTCAAATTAGTGTCCTGAATAAGTAAATAAACTGCAAGAACAATTGTTGGTTTTTGTTAGTTAGAGCAAAACAGTTGCTATCTACACCTGAAGTCCTCCTACGGTACAGTGAGAGTGCATCTCCTCTCTAGTACAAACTTGTAGTTGTTCTGGTTCCTGGTAAAAAGATATACTCCTGTCAATTTAAATACATAACAAGCTGGATAATCAATAAAATTATTTTTGCTTCAATCTTAATTTTATACCTGCAAAACCAGCTTTTTTTTTTTTTTAAGCAAAAAGATTTGCAACACTGAAATAACAGACACGTGTTTATCTTTTCATTCTTCTAGGATTTGCATGTATGTACATACGATTACTTTTAAGGAAAACACTCATAACATCTGTAAAAGAATGTCTTGAACAGTGCTGATACATTTTGGCACCTTCGCATAAGTGCAGTACAGAAAAGAATGCATCTGAAATGCTTCTTGTCATTCAGTACAAATTTAATATGAAGTACAGTGACGCATGACACAATCCGAGGTACCAGCACACAACAGACACTTAGTGAAGATTACCTACTCTTATCATTAACAAAGGTCTCTTCTCCAGCACTACACAGCAGAAAGTGGAGTAGACAACGTGGCAGAGTGTTGGTGAGATGTGGAGGTTTGCTCCTGTTCTGAACGGCATTTATAAACTGTTTATAACTCAATGTCTCTCCACTTGTGGAACACCACTTTCCAAAGCAATATGATCAATGTACATATTTTAAGTTTCCTACCAGTCTCATTGCTCCTGGCATTTTCCAGCTCCAAGGCACAGTTCTTTCTGCTAATAAAGTCTACAGTAACTACAAAGATTTGTCTGCTAACGATTAGGAAAACATCAACATAATGAGAGTTGAGTTTTTGGCTGCTAGATACAGCTACAGAAGACTTACTGTTTTGGACAGAAAGATGAGTTTGCAGAACTGAACTCTCAGTGCAGCCTTTTTCAAAAATATCTTCAAATCATTTTTACACAAATTCCTCAGCTATTATGTAGCCATGACCATCCTTTCAGTCATTAGCTGGGGTGGCTACACAACCTCTCAAATTTTATTAATACAATAATAACACATTTTCAACACAGGCTGGGGTAGAAGTGACAAAATTCTTGCCTTTTAATCATCAGATTGAAGAGATGTTAGTTAGGATTCATAACAACTATGACCAAAGGAGGTATTTAACCCAGATAAACTAACTCTGCCTTTTTCTGTATTAACTAGGATGCGCATTATGGTATGACCAACTCTGACCCTTTATCTGTACACCTGTGGAATGTGACATCCTTCTGTCTAGGCTGGGCGCCCACCTTGTGCCTTAGACAGAGCCTACCATTCACCCCAAAATCAAGAGTTATGAATCCGCAAACATCCTCTGTTTCCACAACTGAAGTATAGTTTGTGAGATATTGCATTAAAAGAAAGATTCATCTAGTGAGATGAATTGCTTTAAAATAAGTTGTCCTAAAATTAGGAACCTAAAGCTATATTTAGACAATTAAAGGACTGTCCCAGTTTTCAAAAGCTTCCTTATCTGGCTGGAGCAACTGGGTGATCATCTTGCTTAGAACAACCAGGCCACCTATTTAAAGTGTGTTGGCTGAGTTTCTTTACATCAATTTAAATATTGATTACTTAAATAGACTCCACCACTAAATAGTGTTTAGAGTACAGCATTCAATTGCTCTAAAGGAAAATTAAGACAAGCAAAACATTTGAAAAAAGAATATATCTGAGAAACTTAGGTGAAGGTAATCAGATTGCATCACTGTTGCTTAATTTTTTATACCTACTAAAATGACTATGGAATAATCCCAGATTCATCAGAATCAAATATTTTAATAAACTTCTTATGCATTTCAGGATGACTTGAAAAATTAATATACAGTTTTTCCTTAAAATGCAAAAAAAAAAAAACCATCAAAATACACAAGTATCTGTTTCTACTTGTAAAAAAAAGTCAGTAAAATTACATTAGGTTTTCCATTAGTACAAACTTAAAAGAAGTACAAATCTGTTTGATTTCCTACAGAAGCTGTACTGCCTTTCTGGAGATTTTCTCAAAGTTGAAAATGACATTTTTAAAAGTCAAAAGCATTTGAGGTAAAGACACTAAGAGCCATCAACAACAAGATCTTTATCTCCATTTTGATAATATAATTATCTGACTCAATAAAACTTGCAGTTTGTAATCCCTCAGTAGTAGAGGGATTGTAATACAAAATTAAAACAATAAACAACCAAAATACAGAAGTGTTTCAGGTGTCCTCATGCAGCCATAGAAGAAGAATGTCCCTTTTGTTTCTTCTTTTCGTGCAACCCTAAAATTTTTGTGACACTAAAATTTGATCCTGTGCTGTTGAAAAAAATAATCCAGGTTGACCTGAAGTAACAAAATGCAGTTCAAATGTTCCATATATTGTTTTTTTTCTGAAAAATAGTATCTAGATGCTCAGTTTCATCATCCTTCTTTCCTCAACTCTTAGTCTTTATGACACTTAATCAGAAAACTTATCAGAAATACTATTACAAACTATGGCTCTGTATTGACATCAGTCAGCAATAAGCACTACACTATTTCCTTGGTATTTTATTTGGTCACATCCAATGTCATCCAAATTGTGCAAAAACTTATTTTCCTCAAATTTAACTGCTAGGTGTCTCAATCTGAAAATGCTAAACATGGATGGATTCAAAGGGGTCAGCTGTCAGTATTCTGATAATTTAATAAATCCTCTTTCCAGACACTTTCCAGATACTTAAGCTGCTGTAATCTAAATCTTTGCTGTCTGACAAACAGAGCAGAAAGGACTGCTTATTTTTTATTTTATAATATAAGTGGAAAATTTTGTATGCATGCATCTTTCTGTAATAATTAGTAATTTCACATACATGTCTATAAATACTTCCTTTCATGCAGAACAAACTATATTCCCTGAACACGTATTGAAACATCAAGACTGTATTTTATGCAAGGCATAACGTTTCTGTGTCGTATAAGCAAAATATTACACCCTACTTAATTTTCCCTAGATGTTATTTATGAAGACAGTGAGGCCACTTTAAATTATAGGGTGGCATAATTTCTCATGAGCCTTCCTCCAAAAACCTTGAGGGGTCTTAATAATGACCTCTGAAGAATTCAATCTTTTCTCTCTGCAACAGTTTAATACTGCAGATTTTTCTTCTAATGAAGTATTTCATAAAGTCTTCCAGAATTTGAATATGAAAATCCACCCTCCCAGAAGAAAAATCAAGAGTGTGTGAAGATTTTCTTTAGAATTGCAGGAACTGAAACAGAAAAATCAAGCTCAACTTCTACTATTTCACATTTCTCTGCCTGGATTAAAAAAGTGGGATTCAACTATGAATGTTGGTACAACACACCAACAGAAAATTGAATCTTAGCAGTTACTACTTACCTTTCATTAAAGACAACGTTACCATGAAATGATTTATGATCCTTAGATGAAGGCAAGATTCTTGTTAATCTTTTAAAAAGCAGACCAGAAAAAAAATTCTCCTTAAGCATGATCATCTTGACATAGCTAAAGTGAAAGTGAACCTTTGGATTTAGTCTACAACTGGTACACCTTATCGAAAAAGCTTAACTGCTTGTGCAACAAATTGCTACACACATTTATTAAAATTCTCAAAGTACACGGATTTACTGAAATGAATACACTGCCATATACTTCACATATTTGACCCAACTTAGATATATGACATAATGAATAACTGGATCTGGCTATGATAGCCAAAATGCAGAGTAATTAATTATCAGTAGACAAGGCATCTCAAAAATTTTGTTGCTGACATCCTAAAAATACTTGCAAGACTGAAATCAAGAAGATACAAAAGAGTTTGGAAATTTGTAGAAATATAAAGAAAACTAGAACACACAGCTTACAATGTTTTCATGTGAAGAACAATTCAAAATATTCACAAGGGAAAAAAGAACACCAGGATGGGTCAGACTTACTGTTCTAAATGGTGTAAAATAACTGCAATTCATTTTTGTGGCAAAGTACTGTACTACAGTTTGCTATTAGAATATCTATCCCCTTTCTGAAAAATTCAACAGATTTCTAAAACTGCCCACTACTATTAACATACTAGCTAAAGATGTTTCATTTTTAATTATCTATACTGACATCAAGCAAAGACACTACTTCATGCTTTGCATCTACTATAACAGTGAGGGGGAAAATGAAAAAACTAGAAAAATAATCCTACTAGACCGTGGTAGAGGACAGATCTCACAGAACAGCCTCCCTCATCATCCTAGGATTCTCAAGTGAGCTCTGGGAAACTTTCTGATGTTAGCTAATAATTTTCATCTCCTTAATGTGGGCAGCATCCTATGCCCTAGTTTAGCAGAACAGAGAAAGTATTTTCTAATGAGGAAATATAACAGGCAAAGACAAAAGACCCAATACAGTGAAGCACACAAGGCAGACCAATGCCATTTAATTTGACTGTGCTGGGTTGGTTGCCTCCTTAATGTAAGTTTGTAGCTGACAAACTGTGAGAATTTTTAGATGTATTATTTATGTCAGTCCTTCAGGCAAAAGCAGGGCATGTTTGGAGCAACAAAGCTCACTTTTACACTGTTCAAAGGCCTGCCAATCTTACAAAGAATCAAACTTGTTCAGCTACAAACTTTTCATTTTATGACTTTCACAGTGCACTCAGTGCAAGGGTAGGATTCAATTTTGGACTTTAAAGGACACAAGCTGAAGCCCTCAAGCAGAAGATGTAACATAAAGCCTTTGTGAAGGGTACAACCAGCACAAATTCTTAGAGTGCACATGACAAATTCAAATCTTCTTGCACCTAACATTCTGTTGCTAAAAGTAAGTCTAGTCCTCATTCTACAGAGAAACCTTCAAAAGTAATAAAATTTAACTGATGGAGACAACCTGAAAGAAAAACTCAGTGATGCGAGCTGTGTCCTGCTTAAGCCTGAGTGCAGCCTTAGCTCTGAAGTCCATCACTGTCAACTTTAGTCATTTAACCATGAATAAGTTCGTGGATACATGCGGTATGAAACAGACTCAGATGGGAGCTGGAGAGGCTGCTGGGAAGAAGATGCAGAGAGAAGTTGGAATGTGTGTCAAAAAACTACTACCAATTACAGAATAAAAAAAATTCTTTGTACACAGTATGAAGATATATGGCACAGATATATGTTTGTGCTTCATATGTTTGGCTGAAACAGTGTTGATAACACCCCTGTGTTTTGGCCATTGCTGAGCAGCGCTTTGTTCCTGGAATGCTTCCTTTCCTATTTCAAACAGTCTGGAACTGGGCTTGAGGTTGGGAGTTGATAAAGTCAAGACAGGTGACCCATACCACTGGGTGTCACAGTCAGCAATAAATCCTCAGGGAGATGAGGACTAAGGGGTGAGTGTTTGTGGTTACATTTCCCTGTGCAAGCAACCATTACATGTACTGAGGCACTGATTCCCTGGAAGTAGTTGGACATCTGCCTGCTGATAGCAAGGAGTGAATAAAGTCCTCTTTTTGCTCTGCTTGCACACAGAGCTTTCACCTTCCCTGATAAATTGTCAACTATCTTGATCCACGAGTGTTCTCATCTTCCTTCTACTTCCCCCCCAAACCCTGTGAGAGAGGAGTGAGCAAGGGGCTGGGGCTGGGTGGGTGTTTGGCTGCTGGCTGGGGTCAGCCTATCACAGCCCTTAAGATATGAGCAGATACAACTAGGTATTGTTGTTTAATTATGCTTCCAAAGACTATACCTTGTCAGAAAGGAAGAGGCACACATAAATAATTTTATTCAAAAAGAAAAAAAAAAATCAAACAAAAACCAAGTGCCCTGTTCCATGGTAGTGGAGGATCACTGTACAATAAAAAAAAAAGAAACCATTGTAATACTAAATTAAGTGATGTACACAAGTTTTTAATAGCTCTTCAGCCTTCAGTCACAGTTCATTCACACTGCTCCTTACATTACTGTATGTAAACTTTGAGTTTCAACAGTTATTTTTTCAATGCCAGAAGTGACCAATTCATACTAAGTGCTTTAAAACATTATCTACAAAGAACTTGTCAGAAGTTCAAACCAATTCTATAATGTAATAAAATCCGGTGAAATCTTGCTTCTGTGACTTTTATAAAACCTTTCATCATAACCACCCCAAACTAAGAAGAAGGAAATCAATGACAGATAACACTGGAAAAGAGATTATGAAGTTGTTTCTGGGTCTGTACTACATACTTGCTTTCACCTGCACAACCTGTGTTCTTTCTGGCACCAAATCTAGTCACTAAATTACTCCTGAGATTGCACAGTTAACACATCATACAGAATCTGATAAATGAATGCCAAAATATTCTGCCTGCCTTGTCTCCAGGTGTGGTAGATTTCCAGTGGCTGGTGACTTTCTGAGTGCCTAAATGTAGTACAAACAAAAAGTGAAATCAAATGGTATGAACAAGATCTCTGCCATGGTAGGAATGGCACTTAGAAAAGAAAGGAGCTCAGACACTGCCCTTGATAAAGAATTTTTTTTTCCATTTTTCACAAAAAGAACAATTTATGTGTTTCCAACATACATCTGAAAATATAAATGATACAGTTTCCTAGGTCTGTATGTATTTCAAAAGGACAACCTTTCAGAAGTTTAAAAAGTATACACACCAACTTCAAACAGATGCTGGTGTCTTATTTTTCTCCTCACACTCATTTATAGAACAGATACTACCATTTAGCTCTTCATTTGTATCAAATGAGATTTCTTTATAATGGAAAAATACTTTTTAATGGAAAAATACCCTCAAATATTGATTTCATAAAATGTGTAGTTGCACACATCATAATTGTCATATGGCTATCTGATATAGTTCCTTGTGCTAGAGCCACAATTCTTTTCAGAATCCAAAGGTTAATAAGATTTTTAGAAGAACTATGACTACTTCATTTAAAAATTACAACAATTTTTACAAGGCTTCAAGAATTCAGGAAAAATCAGAATACAGTAATTACCTCTGCCCTCCCAGGTTTGATTATGGCTGTTTTAACTTGAGTTTTCGGTATAGCAAAACAAATGCATGTAACCACTAGGAACTGTGCTTACAGACAGCTACTCTAAAGTGTGAATTTGTTTTACCCACTTGACAATTAAAGCTTCAAATAAAATTACTTACTCCAAAGTGATTTGCAACAGCCAGCAAACAATTAATTTCTTAAAGCTTAAAATCTATTACCTGAATTAGAGCTTCTTAAGCACTTCTGATAATATGTATTTTTAGTTTCAGATTATTCTTTGGTTTTGAGCATACTGATTTATGAATGCTCAACATTAGATATTCACTTTCAAATACAGGTAATAGCTCTGTGAAAGGATATATCATAATTTGTAGCATAATCAATTAAAAACTATTTTACCTGCAAAAATGAAACTAAATTAATAATTCAGACTGCTCCACGTTACCACAATCAGTGCAGCATCTTCTACTGCACCTGAGAAAAAGAGTACATAAAATTATGGTATTCAAAATAGGAGGTGATTTTTGGTTTGCATCAGGCATACACTTAAATATATATATATAAAAAAGAAAAGTTCTTGCAATTGGGTAAGATGATCATTCAAATAATAATACCCCAATGTTTGGGTTTTTCATCATTTTCATCTCTTGAAATAACCCACGATTCCTAGTGCTCCAGTGAAGTACCTATGCTGTACTCAGTACTCTCAAAGAAAATACTGCCTGGAAAATGCGACATGCTTAGTTTTGCATCAGTTCAAACGTAAACTTGAATTAGTATAACCTGTTCTGCCAGTGTTTATAGCCTCACCATAGCACATCATTGCTCTCACACCAGCCTATAAAAACCTTTTCTCCAGCTGTAAGCTCACTGAACTGTCTAACCATTCCTCTTCAGAGAAGAGTTACTAAGATGGTCAGAGGGCTGGAGCCTCCTCTCCTTTGTGGAGAGTCTGAGAGAAGCGGAGTTGTTTAGCCTGGAGAAGAAAAAGCTCTAGGGAGATCTTACAGCCTCTTCCAGCACCTGAAAGGACCAATGAGAAAGATGGGGAGGGACTTTCACAAGAGCATGTCATGACAGGATGAGGGGGAATGGCTTTAAAATGAAAGAGGGTCGACTTAGATCAGATTATTTGGCAGAAATTGTTTACTGTGGGGGTAGTGAGGCACTGGCACACGTTGCCCAGAGGAGCTGTGCCTGTCCCATCCCCGGAAGTGTTCAAAGTCGGGCTGAATGAGGTTCTGAGCAACCTGGTCTAATGGAAAGTGCCCTGCCAATGGCAGTGGGTTTGGAAATACATGGTTTTTAAGGTTTTTTCTAAGTCAAACCATTCCAATCCTATGATCTCCAGAACACATTCTCTTTTTCAAAGCATATTTTTAATTTTCCAAAATTCTGACATGACGCTAAGAATTTTCTATAGAGATAAAATTAAAATGCCACTGATTTCTAAGTCCTTTAAGTTTTCTGAAACATGGCTGGACAATTTTCCTGCTATCAAATGATAAAAATATAATTAGTTCTGTAATTTCAGTTCAATTTTAAAAATGTTTGTAGAGAGTAGTTAATTCTGTAGTCAATATGCTTATGATGTACTGTCATGTCCACTCAAACCAAATTTAGTACAGAGCAAGGAGCCAGAAACAAGAGCAAAAAAGTGTCTTTCCCAAAATAAACTGAGGACTAAATTAATTTTTAGGGTACATCTTCAGACTCTGGTTATCCAACATTATGAGCATGCAGGTCATGCAGGCACAACTACTCAGTAGGATGCTCCTTTTCATTGCTCTTGCATCACTGAGTGTAAATTAAAATGTATCCCCCCAAATATTTTAGTATCTTAGGAAATGCTGGATTCACCAGATACATAGTTTGCACTGTACTTTTGCTATGTGTTACCATAGCCATTTTTTTAACCCAAGAATATGCTCAGTGCCTTGTGGAAAGATGGTAATTGCATGACTAGATGAGCAGGCTGTTCTTAGTGCCTAAGAAGTGCTCTCTAAAGTGATCACTGTCAAATACTCTTCATTACAGAAGTGGAACAGACAGCTGGAACTGGGGGTTCAGATGTGTCCTTTCAGAATTGAAAAAATAAATACTTGTATTAATATATCTTATAAATTCTCTCCTAAAAGGTACTGTATAGATGCTGAAACTGATCTTAATCAAGTAAGAATCAACACATTTTCCACAATATTGGTTCTCCCTAACCCAGACCTCCCCCTGTCCTTCTGCCCCTTCCCCTGGTATTTTAAGATTTCTTACATAACATGGGAGGAAATTTACTTTCAGAGTTCTTAAATTTTTAAATGTTTCAGACTCCATTGCAGAAAAAGCAGTTCTTCTCAACAGCACCCCCACCCAGTAATCTCTATCATGTCTACAGAAGTATAAAAATGCTATAGAGACAAAATACAAACCCCTTTGACTATACAGCAAAGCAATGTATCACTGAGTATGCTATACGATTTAAGCATGGAGTTAAATACATTAAATATGCAAGGCTACAGAAGCTCAAAAGTAGATTTAGAAGTCCATCTGCAAATTTTAGAGAGATAGAAGTTGCATCAGTTTTATATTCACATTATAAAGTCAGGGTTTCAATACACGGTGATTATATTCTAGCCCTCAACTTAATTCTGTTCATAGCAAATCAGTTCTGGATAATGTCTCATACATTTCCACTGAGAATAATTACATTTTTATAGCCATCATAAGAAATATCCATCAAGTGAAGATGATTTGCTGATAGGAAACAGTATGACTGCTGTTTTACCATTAAAAAAACTTTAACATAAGAACATTTCCTATCAGGATTGTTAGAGCATGGAACAATCTAGTAGCAAAAATTTTAAGTATAAAGCCATGTTTATACTTAAACATGGCTTTATACTGTTTACATGTTTAAACATTTGTTTACCTCCAATCACACAGTTCCAACCATATTCTTATGCTGGCTACAGGAAACTAGACCTGATGTAGTAGAAAAAGTAAGAGAGAAGTATTTAGTTTTAGTCTTTTTTTCCTCCCTGAAACAGAGCACCATGGAGTCAGATGAGACAAGAGAAGCAGACAATTCCAGCCATAATTTTATGGGGGTTCCTTTTCATCTGCTTTGACATGAAACCACCACCTACGTTGCCTACTCACACTATCATTTAAACTAAAAAGGTAATCAGATACTGGTATATTTTGGCACTGCCCTGTGGTTCTGACTGTGTTGGTATTTTGAACAATGAATGGTGCAAGTTTCCCAGAAAACAATTTATAAAATTAAATTGCAATGGTGTATCACTGAGATGGTGAGTCATACACCTTTCATTGATGTTCGTGCTTGACAAAAGCAAAGCGTAATTCCTGAAAAGTTCTGGCTCAGTCACAAATGCCCTGTGCCCATCCACCATCCTGACAAGCTGGTTTTGTTCAGACAGTCTAAAAAATTCACTAGTAGGAACCCTGTAGAAGGGAACATGATTCAGCACATTGCAAGTATCATATCTTTTGCTCTTTCTTGTGCCAAAAATCTAGCTTGGTTAGTAAGTTGTCAAAAGGACTATCCTGTAAAGTAGCAGGGACCTTAAACTCCGGGTGAGCTTCTAGAAGGATGTGCCATAGAAAATGCATCTTGCACCAACAGGCTCTAAATTAGGAAAGGTAAGCTATTGGCATTGATAAGAGTTTGCACTCCAACAGAAAAGTTTTGTTGAAGCAAAATTTTTACAACAAAGCATTGTTTTCTTTCTGAATAAATTTGACACTAACCACAAAAATTTCATAAACACAAACACTCTACACTAAACTGGCGGGGTGGTGTCCTTAGAAAAATTCCTTAAATCAGATGAAGTAACAGGTGAAGTTCCTGAGCAAACCATGGAATGGCTGCACTTTGTTTTTTACTCATATGTATTAACTTCATTCTTAAAAGTAAAAAGAGATCAGTGAATAAAAGACACTCTCCACCCTGTGTGTTCCACATACACCCACAAGCTCCTGGCCTATTACTTCAACATCCAAATAAAAGTGCAGATTCATGGGCACTGCTCTGTTTTCTACTTAGATTTCACTTGTGTAAGGAGTCATACAGTCAGCCTGCTTTGTTTCACCCCATTCCCTTTTCTTTTTCATAGTCCAGCTTCAAAACCAAGCACACTAGAAGCACAGAAGGTACATGCATTTGCACTCAAGCTCCACTACCTTTTGTTGCTCTTCCACCTTCTGCTGCAGTCCTATGCATCATTGCAGGAGCATGACAAGAAACAGCTAAAGAAAAAAAGCTGAATTTATTTCCTTAGGCTAAGAGGTCTCACACTTGGATTCAAGATGCAGTTTGGCAATGAACTTCCAGACAGTTCTGTCTGTGCCAGGTCTCTTCCCTCTCCACACATAAAAGACTCATTACAAACTAGAATGGGACACAAAAGAGTGCAGACAGAGATGTGAGCTATGTTTTGGCCATGGTTCACTAGCTGAAGGGTCTTCTGCAGAGGTTTCTATACCTATGGCACTAAAATGTACCATTTCAGTTCACATTCCATATATCATGTGTATAGCTAGGAAAGTACTTACAAAGGTTTTTATAGTATCCATTTTGAGGACTAAGAATTATTTTCTTCCAGTATGCTCAAAATCCCACTTTCTGCTTTTTTTCCTGAAGAATTGAACAACTGAACTCTACATACAATAAATGATAATAAAAAGCACGCTGCACACAAAAGTACAGCAAGTCTGTTCCCACAGAACATGAACAACCATATTTGAAAAATTACAGAAGATTGATGGAAGACAAGCAGAAGAATACCCTGACTTATTTTGAAGTTCAAATAAGAAATTGAAGATAAGATGCTGAGAAAACACACGAGATTTCAAAAAAGCAGCTGCAATGGTCCCAAACCTTTTGATATGGTGTCATGTACAGCACATAGAAGGGCAAAAAAGGCAAACTGCTGCCAAGAATATAGGAAGAAAATTAGGTAGAGAAACAGGGAAGATAAACAGATACTGTGAATCTCATCTAATCATATCACTGGATGTATTGAGATTCAAAATGCCAAATGAAATCTGTCCTAGAAGCAAGAGAACAACGTATCTTTGTAGCTGAAAGTGATGAAATAGTGGCACAGATAAAGAGAAACAGAGAATTCACATAATGTTCTGCTAGAGACAATAAGGTCTTCACTGCTATTGCCCCAAACAGGTTTTACAGAAGTTCAATCGAGAGAAAATGCAGAGAACAGCTGGGAGCCCATCTTAGCACTCTGGAGGAGCAGCTACTTTCTACTGCAACTTTCCATTATAAAGTAAGATTATACTATACTAATAGTGGCTCAAGTTAAGCCAAGGAGATCCTTATAACATTCTGTCCCCACTGTGTTGGGTCACATACTGTACTTTTCACCATTTATCCCAAAAATTCAGTACTGCTCACACATTTGGATTAAAACAGTTTCCATGCACTAGTCAATGTAACATATATACTTCAGGTAAAGGGAACTGGGTTAGTTTTAGAACAAATGGCATCCAAAAGACAGACATCCACACAGTGATTAATACCATTCTAAATATGGATATATTCCATAGATTAACTGATTTCAATCCAGAAAGATTAATCTACTAGTAATTCTAATACATTATTTATATCCTCCTAATACAGCTTACTTTTAGAAACCAGATTGGTCTGCTGTGCTGCGCTGCAGTTGGAAACAGCAGCATAGTCACAGCAACTACAAAAATGGTGTTCTGACTTTCAGTTTAGTGGTTCCCTGATGAAAAGAGCTGATCATCTAGCAGAATTCTCTTTCTGTTCTGCATTTTTTCTAATGCATAAACACAAAATTCAGTTTGCTAATACACCAAAAGCAGTATTCCTCTTTACTGTAACCTAATTAACATACTCAATTCAGTCTGGATTTTGGACCTACCTCAAAAGAGGCACTACTTAACAGCACAAGCTGTGTCATTATGCAGCCAAGAGGAACTAGCAGGAACTGTCCATATCTACTCTTTAAACAATCTCTTCACACATCTTTTTTTACAAACTTATCTGTCCTGTAGAAAGTGAGATGGAGCACCAAATCCACTTCAGAGCCGGAAAAAACGAAAATAATAAAAACCATATACAATTGTCTATATGGGATGCTGCTTTTTCCCCTTTGCTGTTCTAGAATCCTATTTTCCAATGTTGTCAATGAAACAAACAAGGAGTTCTCCAAACCATAATTACATGTATTTGATATGCATCAGACTTGAGGAATAAAAGCCAATTAATCTGACGGAAAACCAGCAGGTCCTATATATGACATGCTGCTGCTGGATCTGCCAGTGCTGCCTGGTCTGCTGCAGTAGGGCTTGGTTTCCACCAGTGTTTGCTCAACGACTGGTATCTTCTCCTATTACAAAGTTCCTGTACAGCATTTCACACAAACCGTTTCAGAGTCTCCTGTGTATATCTAATTTTCTAAAATATCCTAAATATTACCAGTTATCACAATAAAACTTACCCAATCATAAATTGTGGCTGTAATGAAAAAAGAGGGCAGAAAACATTGAGGAGACGCACAAGAAGGAAGACTGTAAGTTTATTTCAATATGAATGACCAGCACACAGTTTTTAGCTTTTTCCAGAAGAAGGACTGGCATGCAGTTTTTACCTTTTTCCAGAATCGTAGGTATAATGTTTCATTCTATTCATACATGTTTGTTTGTTGTTGTTTTAACACACATTTTGCTACATCCAGTTGGAACACAATCAGAATGCTCCAAAGGCATCTATTCTTTCCAATTTGGGGAGTCCACTGAATGTAACATTCCATATTGCCTGGTTTCTTTCACTATTTAGCGTCTTCCTTCAGCATGTCTGATCTTTTTGACATTTTAATGAATGTTCTTTGCTCTGTTTCTTATTAATTAAATAGTTTCTATCACTTATTTTCTTAATCTGTAGATCGTTTGGCTTGAAAACTAATATGACAAGAGAAACAGAGGGGTAAGCACACAGATGGAGTTATGTTTTTCTAGTAAAGGGCACTTCAGAATGGCACTATAATTCTAGCTCTCCTCTTCCTGAGACATACTAATTTTCATCTGAAAATGGAAACTGAGATATTCTAGATTACATCTATTTTTGATCTTCTAATTTTACTTTTTAAAGAGTCCATGCTTCTTAAACTTTTTCGGTGGGGAGGGGTGGGTGGGTGATATCTGATTTTGGGTTTTTTTGGTTAGCCATTTCTCCATTTTCTGTACATTTTTGATCAAAACATGAATTAAAATTTTTGCATTTATGGAAAAAATTGAGAATCATCTTTTTTCACCAGTTGCTTCCCCTCAATCTCCCTTAGGTAAGATCCCATTTTAGTTCCCAAGCTGCTAGCTAATTATTTTCAATTTGCTTCCGAATGTGTATTAGCAGTGCACTTTAGCAAAAAATCCACAGCAAAACTCAAAATAGCTTTTAAAAGCAATTGAATAAAATACAAATGAAAGAAATAATGCCATTAAAAATTGGGAGAAGCATGAAATTATTTATTTAGTTGAGTGTTCATAATGTCAAATATTTATTTGATTCTACGTACTTCTACTAATCATACAAAATTAATCTAAGCAGTGCAAGCTCTCCTCACACTGTACACAGAAGAAAATGAGATATACAAAATATGAAAATAGGATCACTGCAATTTTTTGACCTGCAAAATACTAAGATTTGATTAACCTTTTGCCAAAGATTGGGACTTTTGTTATCACAACTATGGGGAGAAAGGCTTGTCTAATGAATAAGTTTCTTCTGACTGGTGGCATTTTCAAACATATAAGACTATTAATGAATCAGGACATTTAATTTCTTCGTTTTAAGTATGACCAAATGTGTTCTTGCTCACACTCCAATCTCCTTCCCACCTTTAGAAACAATACATCCTAACTCCTAATGCTCAAATGAAAGGTGAAAGAACTTTAACTAGACTTGATGACAAATTACTAATAAGGGAAACTGACAAATTTCTAGCATTCTCACAGAAAGCAGATAGAGTCTTGAAAACAAATTAAGAGAAAGAAACCCCCACAATCATTCCATCCCCCATAATTCTAAATTGTGTTAAATGTGAAGCATGTTTTTATCTAAATCATCTATAAAGGAAACCATGCCCTTCTGATGTGTAACCATTATAATTTAGGTGTTGATCCAAAGCATTAGAGAATCACGAATCATTATATTCAAGTGATATAAGAAAAAGCACTGTTCCAAATAAAATCTTGGCAATTGCTAGCTTTAAAAAATTATGTTTTCACAGTTTTACAGTCATAATGGCGTTAGATCATAGCATAGAAGACTTTTGTTTTATCTAAATTGTTGTTATAAACTTATACTTTGGATGTTAAAAAGACATTCATATGCCCAAAAGACTGCCAGCTTCTTCAGCTGTTCAGTAGGTCTATCTTTCCTTATTTCTGAATTATTTCCTTAATTCTGCAATGCTGTTACCATAAATCTCTTCAATATTTTGCAGTAATATATAAATAAATTCCTTTCACTAATTTGCTACTCTAACTTTGCCATATCCTGCTAGACTCACTGATTGCTTCTCAACTGCAGTAACAGTTAGTTCGTACGAAATTTTATCTGTTCTGTTAGTGTGATGTCTTTTGGATGTGTGCAGTGACTTTTTCCCAGTGACTGACTGCAGTTTTACCTAATATAATGAAAGAAACATAAGGAAGAAAATTATTTTCAGAGAACATTATTTTCTCCCAAAAGCAGACACGGGAGGAAAAAATATGCTTTGGAGTTGAATACCACTAAAGCTAATGGGGGGGGGTCATGGATTAAAAACATTCATAGATTCACCAACTGCTACAGAGCATGAAGAAATAGCTCTCCTCCCTGAAAGTGTTCAAGGCCAGGTTGGATAGGATTTGAGCAATGTGGTCTACTGGAAGGAAGACAGAGGGGAAGAGTGGTTAAAATGAGATATCTTTAAGGTCCCTTCCAATACAAACCTTCTGTGATTCTGATTCTATGAAATAGTAGAGAGTTTTAATTCTCCCAGATGTTAGGAATGATTTTTCCGGAAAAGAAGTTTTTTTTAAAATTTGAAGAACCAAGTACTGCACTCAAACCTCCATCCAAGCCACATTTATCTCAGTTATACATAGTCGGAGAGTTTAATACCCTGAAAACTAATCAGAAATACAAAACTTACTCAAACTCTTAGTCACTGAGAATGAGTCAGTAGCAATTCGTAGAAATGAAGAACTAGGAGCACAGAATTTTTTTTTTTTTTTTGTAAAATTCTATCCTAAATTCTCTCCTTACTGTGTATTTGACGTTGTTCTCCTGGTAATACCCAGTAAACCTCATAATATGAAAGTATTCTTGCATTATTGTTCCTCCCGTTGTTGAACTTTGATTTTCATCTGCTACCAAGCACCTTATGTAACTGCAATTTAGTGTGCTCTTCACTCTTATCTGTGTAATAAGAATCACTTCTGAAATTATGGGATTCACCTAACTGCATAACACTGCATCCTACCTCTGTGAACAGGTCATTGTCTTTCTCAGCTGAGAGACTGCAAATTTCATAAATTCTTATGATCTAAATTGTCTCTGAGCATCTAGAAAAACTAAAATAATAGTTTCTATACCTCACAGTTTATAAAAGAAAAAAGCATACAGTATTTCTGTAGTTCTAGACAGATCATCAGTATTTTCTTGGAATAGCAATCAATATAGCCTTGGAACAGCAGCAAAGATTCTGTGGTTATTTACTGAAAAAACACTCTTTTTTTTTTCTCCCAGACAGCCAGCAATAAAATATGTAATTAATTTCAATGGACTGTTTCTTTCTTTTGTTGTTTTCATCCAGCAAGACATAGTGACTGTGAGGATGGACCAGGATCTTACCTGTGGCATGGGACATTACTCCAGCTATCAATCCTTTGGGTTGTAGCACTATCAGTATGTTACTATTCAAGGCAGAGGTGGCTTCATTTGGAAACTTTCTAATGCTGCATTGCTGCTGTACAAACATCCACTAGCTCAGCACGGAACTTGAAAGGCATCAGGGCTGAGGCTAGCCATGCTTGCTGTGGCTGACTCCCCTTGCCCTGCCTGCTGCTTGGCTTTACTTTGTTTAGCTGTGGCAGCAATTTCTCTAACTGACCAGATGTTTGCAGCTAATGTGTTTTACTTTTCTTATCTTTTTATGGTACAACAACTAATAGCAGTTATTCCACGTATAAAGAGATCTGCACTGCTAATATAACAATGTGTAAAAAAAAGCAGGGCTGCTAACAATAGCAGAGGTCTTAAGAAATGGAGACCCAAGACATGACAAGGAGGAGTACATGCATGGGATCACATGAAACAGGGCACTGGAGACTAAAAGAGCTACGAGAAACATCCCAGAGGTCTGTTAAGGAAATGAAATGTTTTATTTTGGTGCCAATACTAAATCATGTTTTTAGCCTCCCAGCACCCAGCTGAGGGATCCATAACCAATTTAAGAATAATTCTTGTCATGAGTATCATCACAGGAAGAGTGACTGAAATGCCACAAATGCATAACTAGACACTTTGAAGGATTTACAGTTTCAATAAAAACAGTACAAGAAAAAGAATTGTAAACCCGTGTGTACATGAAGAAGAGACTTGCATAGATGAAGAGAAGTTTGGTCACAAGTTAAACCTTTGAAGCCTACCACCTTCACAACAAGACTGTCAGCTGCTAGAGGGTATCAGTATGAACTTGAAAACTCAAGGCTGCAGGGCAAGATAACAGCACCTGACAGTGTGGATAAACAATGCCGTAAGTGTCTCACCCACCTGCTTATCCAGAGTTCAGATTAACACTGGGAGCATGAAAGCAAACTGTCTCTTTAGAAAAGGACCACTAGCCATCTTTGTAGAATAAGATATTGATTTTTTCCAAAACTATACAAAAGAACCAGAGAAGTGCCATTAAGAAATGAAGCAAAACTGCCAGTATTTTTCTTTACTAGTCAGGATCCTTTCCAAGGGGATACTGCAGTTTTGAAGCTGACTACGTAGCCTTCCCCTATGTAAAATGATTGTGAGAAAAAAAATGTAACTGGAGAAGTCACAAATGATATTTTTCTGAGATCTTTCAGAAAATTAATACAAGTTTCATGCATTAGCAAACAACATAAACATGTAAGAAGATACACACAGATTGGAATTTATAAAAGAAATACTTCATCTTCTTAGCTATAGCAACCATAACAAGAACCATTACTAATATTGGCAATACCAAGACTTAAGTAGCTATTATGATACCATAACAATTTATATAATTGCCATGTGCTAACAACATAATCATACCCTAACAGAAGCCTAAAAATCCCCCATGAACACAGACGTGCACAGACACACGAAATGCAAGCATTCCCTGCACAGGCATTAAGAGCTGTCCTTTGTAGAACAGACAGAGGCAGCTTGGTTCCCTCTACTGTTAGCTAGCTAGTTCAGCCCTGCACCTACACCTCAGAACCCGCATCAGTGTGAGCCTCTGCAGGAAGTGCAGGTCAGGAGCCCACAGACTCACTATTTACAATTCTGGGTTCATACATGTCAATTTAATAACGGAGTGCATTCTGCCACAACACAATGTTTATGGCCACACTTTGCCTTTCTGCAAGACAGAAAAAAAATACTCTGACAGATAGTTATCTCATTACAAAATAAACTTTGTGAAGCAGCCCTTCCATTTACAAAGACATTTCAAAGTCTGAAAAGGTTTGCTATCTCAGTCTGCTCTCCAGAAAAGCTTTAATTAAAGATAAAAATTATATGCTTAGTACTTTTAATAGAGGCATCTTTGAAGATACATATCTCACATCAGGGTTCTGCTGCACTGAAGTAATTCTTAAATGAGTATTTAAATCATATATTTCCCACTGTCATTTATCAAAACTCTCTCACTCCATCCAACCAGAGATTTATGTTTTTTTCTCTTCGTGAAGTTTGACCAATTGCTTAAGAATATTTGGTATGTTAGAAATCATGGTTACAAAGTACCACAGATCAGCTTTCTACTGAAGTACCAGAGTGACAAAATGCACATTTTTACTAGGAGGATATTTTTTTACTAGGAGGATTTTACTCGGAGGATTGTTAGAATACTGAAGAAAAATGATGAAAAGTGAAGCTTGCAAAAAAAAAAAAAGGAGGATACCAGACTGACGCGAGAGGTGAGCAGCCATGGAATGCATGGCAGAGGATCATTCCCACTTATAACACATCAGACTGTACAGAGGATGTGATTTTCTAGATTCACATTTTCCTGGGAAGACACCTCAGCTCTAGGAAACACAGCTGCACTAGCCACATGTGCTGCTTGACACAGCCTAAGAAGTAGACCCATTTAAATATTCCATGCCATCATTGCAAACTCTCATCAACATTAATCAATGCCAAACCAAAGTATCTTCTGAAAACTACTACTTGAAATCAATCAGTTTACATACTAATTTTGAATTTTTTTGTATTTTGTAAACTCTGTATTTACTGATGAGACTTAACAGATTTATAAATTATATAAAATTTTCTGTACAATATTGTAAAAGACTTAAAGATGGTAATTGCCTCAAAAACCATTAAGATTATCAAAGGACTTTTCCCGTTTATGGCAAACCCCATCTAGAGGCAACTGCTTGTCTGCAACCACCCTGTCCCCCCACCCTGCCCTGCCACTGTTGGATATACCTTTGTGAATTCCTGGAAATCTGGGCAGTAAATAAAGCCACATGATGGAAACTTGAGATAAGATAAAGGTGGTAATATTGTCCTATTATCTCTGACTTGAAAGAGGTAAACAATCTGGAAGAGCACGGATAATGAACACAAAGAATCCACAAGGAAAGACAACTCAGCAACTGTGCTGACAATCAGCTCTGACTGGGTCCAGAAGTGGGAGGCCATGGCCCACTGGCTCAAAAGAGGAAGGCTGAGCATGGGACCCATTAGCATTGGAAGTGAGGTAATCATTTAACCAATAAGGTAGGAGAACTGTGCTTATTTTTACTTGATTCCTTTGTTTGCTAAAATGTATAAATGGGGAGAAGTTTTGAGCGACCTTGGATCCCCACCACTCAGAAGACCAGAAGAGGACCAAAGGGATGGCGTCTCTGTCTGGATGCTTGAGTGGTGATAACTTTTTACTCTGCCTCCCTTACTCTCTTCCTCTCTCCACCTCCCTTTTTCTATTTATTTCTATCTCTCTCTACCTCCCATTTACTGTTAAACAAAATCCATACTACTGACTTCAGCACATGGTCTCGTTTGCAGCTTAATTTGGGCAGAGGTATCTCTCCAATAATAGGATCTTAACATTATTTTGGCATAGTTAGCAGGATTCTGTTCTCTGATCTGAAGTGCCCTTGACAATAGTACACTTCCCTCTAGGGGGATTGTGTGGTTCGTTTGCTGGGAACTCTTGGAAACTTTGCCACAGCTTTCCCTGGAGGAAGGTTACCTGGTTTCTCCTGTGGGAACTTTTGGGAAAAAAAAAAAGGTGTCCAGGATGGCCAGTGTAAAAAAAAATATTTTGTAGTCCTTCCTTGAAAAATCTGTTATTTGCCCCTCTACCCCAGGGGTGGAGTTGACACAAGTTGATCTACTGGTTACTCATAATGAGCTATCAGTTACTCAAAAATCTGAAAATGAAATAATGCTATCCTTACAAGATTTGGTGAAAGAATTGTACTTTCAGTTAAATAAGGAAGATGAAAAAGAATGCAAGTGGAGGCATTGCTTGCTGTCAAGCATGATGACATCCAAAAGCTTCAGGCTGAGCTTCGGAATGTGCATGAGAGAGAAGGAGAATCTTATGGGAAGAATTGCAGGACATGGAACCTGTAAAATTCTCTGAAACATGGCCTTGTAACTCGACCATTTTGTTCAGTGGAGGAGTTGGGAGACAGTGAACGAGTCCATTGTTCTGATAAAGAGCAAAATGTAATGTTTGCATTGACGTCTGACGACAAGAAAGCACCATGTTGACCCTTAATTAAAATTGAAACAACAAATGATTACCAGGATCAGCAAACAGCTACTAAAATAGTGCCGTATACAGCTACTGAGATATCAAAGTTTGGCCATAAATTGGCAAGACTGAAATGCATTACTATTAATGCACAGGGATACTATGAAGCTGGGTATACTTCCAGGATGGAAAAGAGTTAAAATCACTGAAGTAAATGGAGCCAGTGTTATCTGCCTATCTGATAAGGTTAATTCATGGGGTCTCGGTGAAAAGCTGAAGTCTGCTAATCTTAACCCTAAAAGAAATCCAGGTTAAGCCATCAAAGCACTCTGTACTTCACAAGTGGTTGCACTTCTTGAACTTTTACAAGCAGTCTCATACCCTCCAGACATGAAACTAATTGAAGGAAACCTCTGTGAAAAGATGAGAAAAGAAACAAGAGCAGTGCACCAAACACTTCATGAAACAGAAGTTAAAACTCTACCTGAGAGTTAAAACTCTACCTCAAGCAGTTAAAACAATTTGAATCACTAGAGGATAACTTGTGTGTTGGTTTTGCTTAGCTCAGAACATCAGCAAGGTATCTTTAGCATCAGCAAGGTATCTTTACCATCTAAGAGAAATTTAACCCCTTCAAAAGGTGTTGTGTTAGGCCTGAAGAGGTGGTTGAAGGGCTGGGAGAAGGCATATTCCTGTGTTCATGAGTTAGTTTTGCTTAGCCCAGTTTTTGCTGCTGAGTGGGGAGTGGCACAAAGGTGGCTCCTGTGTGTAGGTTCTGGAAGTTTTTCACCAAGTCCAGCAGAGGCAATCTCTGATGGCTCTGAAGATGATGGACAAAGCTGCTGGCCAAGCCTGGACCAATTAGAGATGTGAGTTATGCCTCTGTGAAAACATATTTAAGAAGAGTTCAAAACAACGTGAGCACGCACTTCTTTTTAGCTAGAGGAGGAGGAGGAGGTGAGAATATGTGAGGGAAAACACCATGGAGACACCAAGGTCAGGGGAAAAGGTGCTCCAGGAGCCGGAGCTGAAAACCCTCTGCTAGCATGATGAAGACCATGGGGGGAGCAGGAGGTCCCCCTGCAGCCCATGGAGTCCACAGAGGTGCAGAAGTCCACCCACAGCCCGTGGGGAGGTGCCCATGCCAGAGGAGCAGGTGGCTACCTGGAGGAAGTTGTGATCCAGTGGGAGTCCCAGTGGAGAGAAAGGCCTTGCTCCTGGGATGGCAGCAGCCTGGCCTCGGCTCAGGAGAGTCTGTACCTTGTGGACAAGAGAACTCATGTTGCAGCAGAATTCGGGCAGGATGTTGCTCGTGAGATTGGACACACGCCAAAGAAGTTTGCAGAGGACTGTCTCCTGTGGGAGGGACCCCGTGGCTAAGTACAGAACCCCTCTCCCTGATGGACTGACCAAAGGGAAAGTCTCTTACCCTGCCCCTGCCTATGCTGTTGGTTGGAAAGAGGGAGGGGTGTGAGCAGAGAAACAGTGTCTTAAGAGGGAGAGGGGTGAGCTGAAAAATGGTGATTGCAGCAGAAGAAATAGTGATGTTACAATGACTAAGAAAAAACACCTTACCCTGCCCCCTCCCCCCAGAGTTGTTGGTTGGAAGGAGGGAGGGGCGTGAGTGAAAAAATGGTGTCTTAAGAGCTTATTTTTACTTCTCATTTATCCTCTCTGTTAGGTTAATAAATCACTTTGCAACTTTAAGTTTTCAGCCTGTTTTGTCCTTTTTCTCAGTGAATCCTCCCACCAGGCCCTTATCTCAACTCATGAATCCTATGTTTAAGTGTTTTTTCTCCCTCTCCTCTGCACAGCTGCAGCAGTAGAGAGCAGAGAGAGCAGACCTCATAGGTGCCTGGCAGTTGGCCAAGGTCAAACCACAACCACTTGCCAGGGAAGTTTGTGTTCTTTCCTTTCTCTGGGAGGACCACTAACCGCTGATCGAACTGAAGATCAAAAGAACCAGTTCCAAGTGGGTGAACTGGCAGTGGATTTACATGAGAAAGCTCACGGAAGGCAGCCAAGAAGACATGATAATGACTTTTTTCCTTTAGGCCCTTTTACCTCTGTGGTAGACAAAGGATCTTTGAATAAACACTGGATGGATTTTCCTTCCTCTTAAAAATCTGTCTGTAGTAGGCCAAATTGTCCCTTTGCTTTTTACAGGAACCTGCCAACAGATGAGATCGAGCTGCATGGAATCAATGAAACTTTTAACTGCCACTCTAATTACTTGTATTATCTGCTTATTAATGTTTGTGATTTGTGTTTTCATTGCAAGCGACTTGTTGGGAGGCCATATATTAGTCAAACAACATTTTATGTGTTGTTAGATTGATTTTTGCCAAGTTTATTTTGTCTTTTACTGAGAAAAAAATAGTGTGGGAAGAGCTTTTACTTTTGCCTTATGAATGTATAACTTTGCCTAAATCAAATTTAGCCTGGGAGTTAGTACAAGAGTTTATGCATATTTGGAATCATACAAATATGTATTAACCAGGTCTGCCTCAAAAGGCTTTACAATTATGATGATTTGGCCAAATTTTTCAGAGATATTAATGAGTAAACTGAATAACTCTAACAAAAAAAAAAAAAATGTTACATGGGAAATGGGTGACCATTTCCCTTCTAGATCGGACAAACCATGGACTACAAAAGGGATGTGGTAAAATACAGAAAAGCCTTTTACAAGCCCTGAAGCAACTTTACCTGTGAATCTTTTTGGATCATGTTATTGATCACGAGACATTCCAAAGGAAGCCAGAGACTTGTATTCCCACTTGAACATGTCTGATGTGTGATGAACTGGCATTCCTATCGTGTATCCCAATAGCTCATTTCTTTTATTTATGCAAATCAATGTGTAACAGCGGTACATTCTGCACCACACACACTTCTCAGTTGTGGGTGCAATTTACTGTGGCAGCAATTGAAAAGGAATGTGATGAGGACAATTTGTCCACTAAAATTTAAAAAAAAAAAAAAAAGAAATAAAAGGCAACCAGGGATAATATAACTAAATTTGAAAGTTTTGGAGGTTTTTTCTGTCAGGATTAAAATGCAATGGAGCTACACTCCATCCCCTGGACAACAGAGTATGGGCCCAATGTAAAGATGTGTTTGCATAAGAACCTTTTGTATGAGCACTCTTCTGTATTTTGAATGAAATTTTTGTAAGCTAGAAGTTAATTTTCCATGGTTTATAGAATTACCCAGCTGGACAGGAACATTACCTATAAAATTCTTCCAACTACATGTGAATATGGTTGAGAGAGAACACTATTTTAAAGACTTTGAAATATCTAAACACACCTTGTCAACATACCCATTCACATTTATTCCAGTGTGCAAAGGTAATCAGTAAGGGATCTGGAGATCTGCTTCAGATTAGGCTGACTGACACATCTTAATACATGACGTGTATCTGTTTGGGATACCCCTCTGTGGGATAAAAAATTCAAGACCCACTGTGTAATCCTATGGCTAATTTGGGCCAACATCCAACAGACACAGTATTGTACAATCCATCACATCCACTACCCATTCAAGAACACTTTGATCCTTGGAAATCACCAAGTAGAGGCAGTGGCTAATCAAAATTGGGTTGATAATTGCAATTGGATTTGTATTTTTAATGATTGGCATAGCTACTGTATATTGTATGATTACTTCTATTATTACTTCTGCTGTTGCCATCTTTTCTCCTACTGGCCACTATCTTCATCACCCCATGGCCAACCCATGAATGGAGAAAAGGTCCCTGGAATACAGTATTTAAGCCACATGGGGATGTAAGGAAAGACAGCTCAGCAACTGTGCTGACAATCAGCTCTGACTGGGTCCAGAAGCGGGAGGCCATGGCCCACCGGCTCAAAAGAAGAGGAAAGCTGAGCATGGGACTCATTAGCATTGGAAGTGAGGGAATCATTTAACCAATAAGGTAGGAGAACTGTGCACCCAGTGAGCATTGATTCTGTTGTTTGCTAAAATGTATAAATAGGGAGAAGTTTTGAGCGACCTTGGATCCCCACCACTCAGAAGACCAGAAGAAGAGGACCAATGGGATGGTATCTGTGTCTGGATGCTTGAGTGGCGATAACTTTTTACTCAATCTGCCTCTCTGTCACTCTTTGTCACTCCCCTCCTCTCTTTTTCTATTTCTATCTCTCTCTACCTCCCATTTACTGTTAAATGAAATTCGTACTATCGACTTCAGCATATGGTCTCGTTTGCAGCCTAATTTGGGCAGAGGCATCTCTCCAATAATGGAATCTTAACAAATGTAACTAAAATAATGTAGGAATTGGTTAAGCATGTTTTAAAAAGGCAAAGATCTGAAAGTATCTTTCTTAGCTACTGAAAATTAAAAAATCTGTACAAGGTTTTATTCTTGAAAGTAAGATCTAAAGATTAAAGTGTCTGGAGAGACTGTAGATGACACAATGGTGAAAATGCTCATATACATTATGCTTGTGCATCATAATTTCACTTACCAAAACAATGAGATCTGCAATTTTTTAAGCCATTTTAGGCACTTAGACAGCTAAGAATCTTTAGACTTATTAGAAAACAAGTATTCAATATTAAGACATCCACACTCTCAGAGTGTGGATTGCATCTTAGAGATGCATTTTACAAAACACGAACAAGTTTTCAAAACGTCTCAATGCCAATTTAAGTCTTTAAGCAAAATAAAAGCCCTTCCCAAAGAGAAAAGATTATATGCACACCATACTAAAAAGACTCATAATATGTCCCAGACTCATCACTTTTTCAAGCTGGTTCTCACACTTAATTGAGAGAAATAGCCTCTAAGTATTTCTATTTATCTTGAATTCCCAATGACAAACCTAGCCGAAGCAGAAATAATTTCTTGAGTAGATGTTACTCTGATTAGTTAGTATGTTTGCCCTTGCTTACCACAGTTATTTTGTTGCAGGAAATTTATGATGAGAAATTTTCGTTCAAAGGCATATATCATTAGTCATTCTACTAAATTTGAGAGCAAACTAAAACTGTGTTAGTCATTTTAAGACTGGCATTTTTTCCCAGCTCTCCACCAAAAACTGCCACTATCTGTGGCCTTTAATTCTGCTCTGCTTTAGATGGTTTGAAGAAGGAAACCATTATTATATAATTGATAAGAATATGTAACAATTTCTGCTAGACTTGCAGACAAAATATTTACCGACTAAAGATTATTATTTTAAACAGCAGTAATCAGTGAGTAACCTTTACTCATAGAAGAATACTTGTCTTACTACAAATAATAAATGCAATTATCTTTTAAAGCATTCTTAGCTGTAAAGTTAACTCAAAATGCCATTAGTTAAAAGTTTGAAAATCCTGACATGGTAGGGTTTCTCATTTAGAAGATTCAAATGTTTAGTTTTCGTTTAATCACACTGATTAAATTTCACTAGCGTTTTTCCCACTTCAAATTTATTATTACATCACGAAACCGTAATAAGGCCAATAAAAACCCATCATGGTTTGATTTTGCACAGAAAGAAAACCTGATACGGTTGAATTAGAAAAAAACTACATGTAGGAAGAGGTCATAAATCTTTGCTTGCCAGATACCAAACTCTAGATAGCTCCATATTAAACCAATATTAAGAGACAACATTGAAAAAAAGCCCCAGAATTACTTATAAAAGCAAGCCAAACTTTACAAAAAAGTAGAATAATTAATTTTAAACACTTACTTGCTTCTGTAGACATCGCCCTCGCCTTCTTTGTTTCCTCCTCAAGTTTTCTGACTTGTTTCTTTCTCTCTTATTCAGCCTTTGGCTGAAGGAAATACTCGTAGGCTGCACAAGACGGACAGGTGTGATCCACTGTTTGTCTTCTACAGCCCTTGTAGGCCAAGAAAGGTTCATCATGAATGATGACCCGTCAGCAGTGACACTCCCAGGAGATTGTCTAGTAGCTTCAAAATTACACTCACTTTCTATTTCTCTGTGTATTATTGTGGTAATAGAAGTAACTTGAAATTGGTTTTGTAGTATGTCAGCACTGGAACTACACAGATACTGAAAAAAACTCCCATCATTCCTAATGGACTCTAATTGTAAGCCCCTTTGAGCACAAAAAGGTGGATTTTCATTTTGGCCATGGTAAAGTGTTCCCATACTGCAAGCTTCATATAACACAGGTGACAAAACAAGTCCTTCTCTGATATTTAAATCCAAGCTATGAGATCTTGTGTGAAAAGGTTTTACAGTACATACATCTTTCATAAGATAGGAAGAAGAGAGATTTCTTTTTTGATTTAATGCCTTTAAGGGAAGTTTTTTACTTTTTGTCTCATATCTGGGAGCTCTTGTTTCTAGACAAAGTGCTTCTGTTAATCTTCCAGCACCATTATTACTTCCAGCCATGTAGGAAAGCCTTTGATTGATTTCCAAAGTCGCAGTTACCACTTCATGGCAGGTATCCTTGTTAAAACCAGGTTGAATTTTCAGGAGAAGCAAATGTTTTTCTGGTGATTTTGACAATTTAACAGAGAAGGGTGGCTGAAGCTCAGTCCAAGTTTTGCAGAAGTGTATATTTACTAACTGTCCACAGGAACATTCTTTGTTGCAAACAAAGTTAAAGCCCCCTAAGCAGGCCTCACAGAATGGACAGTGCAGTTTTCCAATTGCCCACTGTGCCTATTGACAAGAAAAGAAAAAAATAAAATATCCAACATGTTCACAGAAAAGAAATTTGTAATAAATAATTACTGGGCTTATTTTCTCCTTTAGTAAGAGGCTTTTCCTTTTGTTTTTCAAATACAATAGAAGAAACTTCAGAGCAGAAACAAAATCCACCACAAATAAGGCTCTGGTCAAAGTTCTGCTCACTGCAGTGATAACTAAGAAATCCAGAACACACATTTTAAAATTTAGGAGCTTTGAAACATGTTTAAAATTTGTCCATAGATAGAATAGTGCTGCAATACTAATGAAAACAATACATCCTTAAAGCAGTGAAATCAATTTCCCACATTAATCTGGAACTGGCAAGCACAGCTTCTCAGCTGAGTGTTCTGAGTGCTGATACATTTCTTGCATACTAAGTACAGTGGAAGGAGATTTCTTACTAAAAGAATATAGCTTTTCACTTTGATTACCCCACAAAAGCTTAAAATGGTACTTGCATTTTGGTGTATGCAGCATTACAACATAATCTCTGTGCAGACACCATGACAAATCCTTAATACCCTACATGTAAGGAGAAAGTAATTTTCATTATTTATAATTCTGTGAATTTCTTTTCAATCCTGAAGGCACTTTTACAAAAGGAAATACATATCAGATATCTGTAAACTCCTACATATTAATACAACTATTAGTCCTCCTACATATTTAGACAACTATTAGTATTTTCAACGATTATATTCATCTGTCAGGAGCACTGTTGAGGACTAAAGTTACGCAACGATTTTTAGGATCAAAGCCCAGGTAAGGAACAACATTATCAATTCCAGTCACACTTGAGTCACTTGTGTGTCTAGAGAACCATGAATACAGAAGCTGCCCAACATTCCTAGTTAAACATTACTTTCAGTTGCAAATGTCTTTCAAGGTAATTTGGGAAGATGTGTCCATAACTGACACTTGTCTGACTGAAAGCTACTGAAAATGTCAGGGAAACCAATTTTGCAGTTTCAGAAAAAAAACCCCAGCACCTTGTGTGGAAAAAAGGTTATTTTTCACACACAATGCTTTTAGTAGCTCTAGAAACACTTACTTGAGAAACTTACTCCTGCCTTGTGGCTTAAAACTTCAAAACTGCACAAAATAAAGATGTGTCTTTTACTGCAACTATGAGAATCTATTTAAATCTGGACAGGTGTTTTTTTTTTTTTAACTTGGAGAAAAATAGTTTAGACATAACCAAAGGCTTTCAAACCCTTGAGAATTCTGTGAAGATGCACAATCTCTCTCAGTTTATGCGGCTGAACTATGTGTACATATGCCATTCCCAAAGAAGAATTAAGCTTGTTCAGAGATTTACTCTTAAGTCTCCCACACTCCATTTCCCAGATGCCAGGGGCTAGACATTGAAATTAAGGGAAAAGCACTTTCTGGTGACTTTTTTGTCTTTCTGCCATGGAATAGTATCCTTAATCTTCAAATGGAGAGGAAGAGTGATTCACAAAAATAAAGCTAGAAGCCTGGAAAAAATGGAAATGCAAGACACAGTATGGAGGAAAAAGGACATCTCTATGTCCCATGTGCACAGAGACTGAGAGATGAGGTGTGGTACCAAGGAGCCCAGGACTGATTTAGCATGAGTTTGGCAACGGTGTGTGGAAGCATTGACTCAGTAAAAGAAGTAACAGCCTACTAGTGGAGGAGGTGGTAGGGGGAAAATCAGCGAGAACCGAAAGGGAGCTGAGGGTACACAGACTTAATGATGGACTGCACAAAGAGGGAAAAATAAAAATTGTAAGAAAAAGAAAACAGGACAAGTGATAACTGATGGGTAAAAGAAAATGCAGGTAAATAAAGGTCACTAGTAGCAATAGCTAGATATTTGTAATTACTGAATATTATCTTTACACTGATATGTATATGAAGTTGAAGGAGATTGGTTAAGAACAGGGACAGATGGCAAGAAAGAACCGTCTGGGAAGCAGTGGGTTTTTACAGCCTGCAAATAGACCTTATGCTTATGTAAAATGATTTAGCCTTTGATTCAGGAGTCATACAGGAGAAAATAACACATGATCACAAAATTATTCAGAGCCCAGGAGGATCTGGAGATAAACTGGAATTGTTTAACACCTCCCAACCCCCCCCAAATTTATCTGCAGAAACACAGGGTCTTACCAGAAACGACAGAGTGAATGAGGCAAGAGTTCCCAGGATATTAAGTGACACAATGAACATAAAGATGTCGAAGGTGTACACAGAGAATTGTATTCCCTGCCTTTTTCACCAGAGGAGAACTGCTCCTCTGCAAGCTTAAGCAAATATGTCAAGCCTTTCCTGTGAAGTCTATGGGTTTTGTATTTCCTTGGTCCCCAGTTTGACCCTCCAGGATTTCAAATGCAGAAGCTAAAGGTGCAAAAGAATAATTTAAGGGCCAAAGGTGAAAAGAATAATATTACTATCAATATTGAATCCAATTTTACTGAAATGATTTAAGAGGCAATTAAAAAACTGTAAAAAACTGCATTCTTATGATTCAGGATTCATGATCAGGCAATATTGTGAGGTGAGGAAATAACTCGTGAGCCATAATTTTCAAACACACCTCCAAGATTAATGTTTCTGAAACAGATAAATTATTCTGTTATGTATCATTGAAGTATAAGATATCACTAATTTAAAAAAAATAATTAAGGTTTAACAGAAAAACCCACATAGGGCAATACAATGAAGTAAGATGAAATTTTTTTTTAGTTTTTAAATGCTTAGTTTTACAGTCATAACTTTTTTTTTCTATTTGTGCATCATTTTCAGCATGGATTTGCTTAGGACAGAAATTTCTTGCAATATGGTAAAATTTTACACTGAAGTTGAAAGAGAAAGGAATGCAAATATCACTTGCTTATCAAAATCAAAGATTCATAAAAGAAAATCTGTGAGGCAAAAGAAAAGCACTGCTTCTGCTTACTTATATCTATGCAACAACATTAACTTCTAGATCTAAAACAACTTAAAGAAAATATTCAGCTGAGGCAGTCAGTATAACAGGAGATGTGTGAGATGGTTTGCAATTTCAAGTGGGCAGTCAAAACTCAAAAGTAATGGTGCTGGCTTGTCGTAAGACCTTTGAATTTGAAGGACAGTATTTCTACAATATCTACTTTCTATTCCTATGACATAAGAGCACAGTATGTATAAAAGACTTAAGTATAAAACACGTCATATTCCAAAAACTGATTTCTTAATAAACCTCCAGTCCACTTTTATGGGGAAATATGCTTCTTGTTGTCACTGTCAACATACGTGTTAGTACTGCAAGATATGATGATCGAAACAAAGCAAACCTCAAACCCAGATAATAAATATCACATTAAGCATTGACAAATATGCAGAGGTGCCCATCAGAGTTATTTGGACAACCATAAATACACTGATCTGTTAAAGAGTAGGAAACAGAATTTACCACTTCTAGCACTTCTACATATATTAAAAACAAAACAAAATGAAATAACATTGAAGAGAGGAAAAAAATCTGTAGATGGTAATGACAGAAGTTCCTGAGAAGAATTCCCTCACTTACAAGGTCTATGTAACATACATGGACCTTGGCAAAAGAGTGTCCTTGACACTTGTGCCCCTTAATTATTTTACATTTTGAATGATAAAGATGCAAGGAAAAAAAACCCAAAAACCACCCCCCCCCCAAAAAAGACATAACCACCCCTGTCCCCCCCCCCCCCAAAAAAAAATCTACCTTTTCAATGACACATTTCACCCACTCTGGAATAGCTTCTAAGCCCACATGCCATACATTGCAAGACTTACGAGCAGCAGCTGAAGGTTGTGATATCTATTAAAAAAACAATTACTGTATTGATACTCAATATTTAAGTACGCTTTTTAAAAATTTTGATTATAGCCAGAAGTCAGCTTCCCAAATCAGTAAATATTAACAAATGATAAACCTCAAATACGATGTTCTTCTAAAAAATAGGTAGATACTGTCAATAGTCTATTTCTGAATCTAAGAACATTGGACAAACTCTACTGTAGAGATGTAGGCGTCTGGAGGTGGTTTTGTTTTGTTTAAAAGAACAGAAAGTATGCAGTCGCAGGCCTTCCAAGAATATTTGGAAATTGATTTTAGAATCATTGTCAACTGGCACAATTTTTCAGTAAAGACAGAAAAATGTAAGGTACTGTTTATATGAAGACTGTGATCAGCAATGAACAAATGCCACAAGTAGTTTAAAATTAATTTTCTAATTTTTTTTGGAATAACTAACAGAGCAACCAGGTAATCTTAGTAATTTTAGAGTTTTTACTGCATTGATATGATCAACTGAGGAGAAAAATAAATCTAAAAACTTGTAGAATTTCTCTAACTGATACTAAAATAAAAACAATTACCTAACTGAAGTAGAGTTACAGAGATAGGTAAAAATATAGGGAAGCTCTGCTGAGAAAGTCCTAAAATCAGTGGTTAAAATTTATGAATATGGAAAGTTATAGACTCCTATGTCACGAAAGTGATTGGAATAAAAGTTTCATTCTACTGAAAATAAAAATAGTGGGGCTACTGACAGAAGCCAGAAGCTTTTAAAAATTCTCCAAGTACTGACAGAAGACAGATAGAGCCATTTACCATGTCTATGCTACTGTTTTCCTCCTATCTGTGGAGACTACCTGTACTCCAATTTGGATATAATTCTAATTTAAAGTGTTTATACTGTATTTGTAACTTCAACATTAGTTTTAAAATTTGTTCTACAATTTTCCATTCACTTTCAGCTATGTCTTTGTGTGAAGGTCTAAAATTCATCAGTGAAAATCAACATGCTGAAAACATTACCCTTCTCCATCACAGTAGTGTCTTTGCCTCCCAACCTCTTCAGATACAGCATTTAGTTACACTTTTTTTATCAGCTATCTACATGACTAGAGAAGGAGCTACTTCAGTCATGTGCCCAATGATGGTGGATCTCTACTCACAACTAAAAGCTCCACCATGGAGCATGGACAAAGATACGTCCTTCTTTTCAATACATTTTTTTCCATGGAAGGAGTTGAAATTTCCACATTCCCCCCTAAAAATGACTTCAAACCATGCACAAAAACCCCATCAAATATAAAGCATGAAAATTATTCCAGAACCTCAAGCTCTGTAAACAGGGTGATTAAAACAGGGTTTATTGACAATACTAATTATATCTTGATACTAAAAAATAACTTTGTTTCCACTTCTATTCGGTATACCCTCTCTAGTGCAAAAAGGAATGTTGCATTACTAATGTGTTAATGAAAAACATCAACACTTTATCTTCTTTTTGCTTTTTAACTTTAACCTTTAACCAATTCAAAGTCATTGGATTGTCTTTTTGGCATATTTTGAAAGACCCTACCTCTTTATGATTACTAACTGCCATTATAAAATAGTAGGAAATACTCTATCATGGTTTTATTCTGTATTATTGTCCTCCTGTATATTTTAAAGAAGACAATATAAATTATAAAGCAGGGCTTAACTCTGCTTAGGGCAGGCTAATCTTCTGAACTATTTCTATGCACAGACTATAGCCCATTTTTTAAAAGTTAAGAGCATAAGTTCCTGATGTAAGGATATTTTACACACAGTTAACTACCACAGTGGAAATTCGAATCAGCCTTTAAAACACACCTTAGACACAAAGAGTTGTCCACGAAGAGATGTCAAAACAAACAAAAAAAATTACTGCTTTAAAACCATCAAAACCAAACCTTGTTTTTATATTAGAAATGGTAATGCAGTACACAGGCTAGTAGTCCAGTGTCCATGAACACCAGCCTTCATGCTGGAAAACAGTAAGGTGATCACTGACTACTTGGCTTCACTAAAATTACTTCTTATACTCCTCTCTGGAATTTTCTACACTTTACCATTTATCTCCAAAAAAGATTAGTTACAAAGTGAAACTAAGAATACTTCATTTAAAACAAATGGCACTGGAAGAACGTACAAACTTCCTCAGAAGAAGCTATACTTACTTCAGATGTTTTTTTTCCATTACATTTTGCAAGAAAAACAGATTTTGCTATGTATTTCCTACATCTCCAACAATGCAGAACACCAGCATCTTGGTTGTTCATTATTTATACTTGTGATTTTTCAGCTCTGTATGTTGACCTGCAAAAACCACAAAACATACAATTTGGTCACCTGTTGAAACCACCACTTTTGCAACCCTAAAGTCCATAAATATTCTCACCAGTATAGAGAAGACTAATTATTTACTTACAAACATCCTCTGATATTGTATAGCATGCCACCTAGATGTTTTAAATAGTAAAATGAAACGGTTTTATTTCCAGGTTGCATACAAGAACTAGAAAGCAACAACAACAACAAAACAACTAAAACCAAAATAAAATAAAACACACCCAACCAATCAACCAAAGAAAAAGCTTGTCCAGTATTTGGACAAAAGGCAAGAGAACTCCAGTTTTTCTAGAATATGTCAATAGGAATAAGTCATCGCTATCCTAAGCAATAAATAAACATACACACATATAATGCCATGTAACAAAAGTGAAGGTGGATATAAAACTATGGATGACAAAGACTCTTTTCTTAATATGCCCCTGGAAGCTTGCCCCCTTAAATTCTTTTGTATGCAAGGATCAGCACTACTGGTGCAGAGTTTTTCATGATCTGTATTAAACTCCTTGTGAAACAGAGACCTAAATTAAATCAAAAAGATGGACAAGACAAATATAATATTTTTATCTCTTTGTGTCTTGCTGTTTCCTTATTGTCTCTCTGGTCTTCTCTAGCTTGTTCCAGTCTTCCCTTTTTGTCATGTTTTCTCCAAAGATTCTCCAACTTTTCTTTCTACATACTTGTTTTTACCCCCTTGTGTTAGCTAGCTACATGAAAAAAAGAAAATATTTTTAATCTACATGTCAACTCAAGCCCTATATGACAGTTATGCCTACTCAGAGTGCTAAAGTGCACAGTGCTCACTGATGGGGAAGCTGGAGTATAAAACTACAAATCAGTATCGAAAGTTCCGGAGCCCAAACATCTGATTTAGCAACTATTTTAACATTAAAATTATTTTAGTAACTAACTAAAGAAACTTTGAGGTCTTCATTACAGGCTGTCTGAAGGACATGTTGAGACATATACACTCTTGCGTTTTCCCCATTTCTACCTTTTCTTTTTCTGCCTTGTTTTCTGATTTGATCAAAGACTATGAAACTAAGAGGTTACTCATTATCTTTTATTTACATCTGGGGTCTTCATTCAGCAGATTTTCTACTTTTTCTACAATGTAAAGGTCTGAAATAAAGTTTGACAAGGACAAGCAGAAATATGTACATATGGTGGACTCTGAACTCAGGTGCACATGCGATTTTTAACAATCAGATCCACCCTAAGCTTAAAAAGTGAAATTAAGGCAAACATTAAATCTTTTCTTGCAATATCACAATAAATTTAAATGATTTTTCGTTAAGGGTCCATTAAAGTTTCTTAAGATAGCCAAGCAGAACAACATGAAAGAAACACTTAAACAAAATACAAGAACTTACACTAGTAACCTGTCTTGTTCCTGGCAAAAATGGAATTATTCAAATGCTTTGACTTAAGCACAACCTCTCTCAAGTTTTTACTAACCCACATACATCAGTGCTGCTACTTTCTGTAGCATACACATTTCAAAAGTGGAATGTATAAAATAATGAACCTGTCTATGAATGACTTTTTTTAAAAAAAAGTAAATTCAGACACTGAAAAATTTTAGAAGTCGTTTGTACCACTTTGCTGTTATAACATTAGGCACCACAGGGTATTGAAAGAATGATTATTAGTTATGAATTTCTTTGTATCACTCAAACACTTTAAAGCTGTTCTAATTAATTTACTCTTCACAAATTCATAACACACTTCTAGAACATACTTAGTTTTACAACAGCTCAGTGAGAACCTCAAATCTAAGACCAGCCAGGATGGACTAGAAAGACTTTTTGCACAAGGCTAGCTCAGATGTTCTTTTCAGGTACAGCCATATCCTCATCTACTCAAATAGATTCTTGAAATGAAGTGATACATACCTTGCATCACTATTAATGCTGTATTTTTGTATTCAAATGGTATATTTAAGTCTAAACACATTCTGGTCCCCTTAGAGAAAAGGATGTTTTGCTGTCTGTTGAACAGCTGCTTCATTTGGGGCTGATGACACTCCCTGGAGCAGGGTATAGACCTCTGAACAATCAGATAAAGGACTGATGAATAAATGCACTTGCTCTATTTAGAAGTTCAACTCGTGCAAACAAAGGCTCTCTAAGGATCACTGGCATTTGAAGCAATGTAAACTTCCCTCTAATCTATATAATATCTTCCTAACTTTACTGCAAAATAAAAGGTCTTTTAGTTAGTTTGTTAGTTAGTTAGTTACACACTTTGAAAAGTTCTTTTTAGTCCAGCATATACCTTTTACTTAAAATTACACTTACGTAAGAGAAATGAGTGCATAATATATGTGTAATAACACACAGAGCACAGATTGTATTTTGTGCAACGAAGAATACTGATAATGAAATACATGGAAAAAATCCAACTCAAGGTGATATTTTTTGAACATTATGGTACAGTAGGCTGAAGTGTTCTCCTGGCCTAGGAGTATTTAAAAAGTAAAATTCCTTTTTAGGTCTGTTAAAAATCTGCATGTACGTGCCTTTTGCAGTTCTCACAAATGACAGCAGAAACTCTACAAGTGTATGTTAACACATCACAGAGGTTTCTACATGCCTCATGTTAGAAAACAGCAAATGAGATGTTTCTCATCACATTGGCATTGACTTCTTTTTTGCACACAAGTTCAAATTAATGCATATGAGCACAGGATTTTGAAGTGGTTTTTTTGTTTGTTTTTTGTTAAATGCAGTTTAATCATAGTGTTTTGGATATATTTTCCTAAGTTTTATTTGTCTTGGTCTGCATGTAAAACTATTAAAAAGCATTTGCTCTCTTTCAGCAAAAAGTGCTTACATAAAGATAAAAGTTTTCCATTTGGAACTCCAAAAATAGTGTCACCCTGAGTGGGCCTTTTCATCTTGGTATTGGGTCACGTGTGTTGTGGCTGAACTGCTTTCAGGTCAGTTGCTTTGTGTGAGCTCGTTTGTCTACAAAATAGCATGCAGACATATCAGTGTTAAAAAGCCTATATTCTTCCATGGCTTTTGTTTTTTGACCTTAAAACTCTTTTCTGTTATTTAGTAAAACCAGCAGCAGAGTCCAAAGACTCCTCTCCAAGTCAATCTCCATTCCCTTTCTTGAAAATCATTTGTCTAATCTTCTCTTAGAGACCTTTAATGAAGATTTCACAGCCTTCCCAAACTATTTTATTGCCTTCTTATCTTCTATTATTAACATTTCCCCTAACACTTAAATGGAGTTTTCTTGTAATTTCCCTTATTTGCTGTGAATGCAGAGAACAAAATTGCTCCTTTTCTTCTGTGCAAGAACATTTTACAACTTTAAACACTTATTAGATATTAGCTGCCCCTTCAATCTTGTCTTTGAATTAAATAAATCTTTCCCTTTTTCCTCAGAAATAATGCTTTCTTGATCTCCAACTGTCACTGCTATTTTGTGAACTCTTTCAAATGGGTCAGCTATTCTTGATGAATACAAGTTCTGGATGAAGAACTCACTGAAGTTTTACCAGCTGAGGAGAGTAGACAGATCACATAAATTTTCAAGGGGAAAAAAACTGAAGAATGCCTATCTATATTTAAATTTCTTATAAAACCCACTTGTATAATGTATTGTTCCAGTCAATCCATCTTCAAAAAGACTGACAAAAACCATGAAGTACAACTCCAATTAAAAATTCTCAAATGTTCACAGTCAAGAACTAAACATAAACCCCTACATTTCTGTTGAAATCTCGTCTAGAATTTCAACTAACTTGCCCTTCATTCACAAACACATAAAATGAGAAAATAAGTATAGCAGCACAAGTGGTTATCAATGTCTTTTGTTCAAAAATCACCTGTGATCCCCTCAGAATACTGCAGACATAAGAATTACAATAATTATTAGGTTGCAGCAAGAAACTAGGGCACAGAAACTTGAGCATTAGTTACTGAGTCTTGAAAAAATATTAGATGAGTGTCAGCTTTGTAGGAGGATGACAGAGGAAAGCTACATGAACTGTCTTAGACAGCAAGAGTTCATACCAGAAGTTCCTGCTCCCAGGAAAGGGGGAACTAGCACTTTACCAAAGAAACAACCATGGAACACATAAAGACACACCTAAAAACTGCTTGTTGTTTCTATCTCCAAAGTATTTTTGCTCAAAGAAACACTTTAAAAACCCTAATCCAACGGTGCTTCTCAATAAAATAACACTTAGGATGAGGAGACAGAAAATTTGAATAACTGTCTCCAAGCTGTCCAAGAAGAAAAGCAGAAAGATGCACCATTTGCTCCTGTGCTGCCTCCTCGTCTACTAACTCTTCCACCAGTTAAGCCATGGTGTGCTCAACTTGTGTGTCATGGAAGTTAAAGGCAGTGATGACTAGTTGCGACAGAGGTGGCCAGCATGTGATACTCATTGTTTTGTAGCAAGACTAACGCATGTGATTAAAAGGGAGTTAACAAAAAGAATGGGTAAGAAGGTTACTTGCAACGCATTTCTTAACTTCCTAAAATGCCTACAGCTTGGGGCTGAAGTCAACAGGTCTTGCAGGCACAGCTAAGGTCTGGAGTGCGCAAACGGCTTTGACACGGAACAGACAGGCGGATCAACGGAAAACCACGGATTGGCATGTAACAACCTCTTTCTTCCGTGAGATCCCAAGATCGGAGCTGTCCGTGCCATTACAGATACCAACGTTAGCTGTTGCACACAGTAAAGGCCGAAACAAACTACAACAGGGTGCCCTTGTCCCACAGCAGGGTGGGAAACCACGCCGAGCGCTGCCCAGCCGCGGCTCGGACACCCCGAGCCCGCCCAGGCCCGGCCCCGGCGCGGCGGGTGCTGAGGGCCCGCGGCGGCACCGCCAAGCTCCGGCGGGCAGGAGCGACGCTGCCCCTCCGGACGGGCAGCCCGGCCGCTGCCCCGGCTCCGGGCAGGTGTCCGCCCCGCCGCGCTAGCCCCGCGCCCCCCGCCCCGGGCCCGGCTCAGCCCACGGGCGGCTGCGGCGCCTCCCGCCGCCCCGGCCCCGCTCAGCTCACCGGGCCGCGCCGTGCGAGGCTGCGAGGAGGAGGCGACGGCACTGAAGCGACCGGGCGGGGAAGGGGTTGCGCAGCAGCAGCTGCTGCCGCGAACGGGAAGAGACGGGAGACAAACGGCGGCGGAAAGCGCTCCGCCAGCGCGGCCCCTGCCCTGGGCTCCGGGTGGCACACGGGGGCTGCCCGGGGCCGCGGAACCCTGGCACCCTCGCAGGCAGCGGGACCAGACCGGCTGTCGCGGGGACGAGGGCAGTGCCCTCCCCAGCCGGACCCCTGCCGAGCCCAGGGGCTGGCACGTCCTCTCATCTCCTGACTGGTGGAGATGGAGCGGGGTGGGGTCAGCCCCGGCGGCGGGCTGTGACCGGGGGAAAGAGAGGCGGAGGGAAGGAATTAAGGGAACTGAACGAAAAGTTTTCGATAGGCGGTGGGGCAAGGAGTGCGTTCCCTCAGGCCCGAGGAACAAGTCCAGACTCAGAGATCGTGCAGTCACAGGGCGAGGCCAGGAGCACTGAAGGGCCCGGTGAGTGCCCGCCAGCCGCCAGCTGCTAGGCTGGGTGTCCTCAGCAGCCCCTGAGTGTCCTAATGAGCAGCAAGAGACAGGAGGGAGCGTTTAATAAAACGGGGGGCAGGAATGAAATGCACTTATGAATCGTAGGAAATCGCTGCACATCTCTCGGGGCTCTATGGAAGAAAGGCGGCCCCGGGCTGGTGGTGTCCGTGTCGCGGCAGCCAAGGGAAACGAGCTGGCGACGTCATGCGGCTCCTTTTGCACCCCAGTGCTGATTTGTCCTCTTGCGGTGACACAGTGACTTGAGATATAACGTGCATGTACCCGCAGCCCACGGTCTGCTAATGATGGTTGCTGTGCCTCAAACACAGGAGGGGAACAGTTATTAAAGCAATGTGAGTGTAAGAAGGGCTGGAAAATTGCTGAGGAAAATAAAATTAATCTGTTCACTTTTTTTTTTTTCCTTGCCCGTGGAGGTGATTTGGAACCCTGAAACCTCCATTTCAGTTTTTTTCCTATATTTATGATATAAAACTTCTGTGATCTTCTTGCAGGTCAAGACAAGGTTATGTTATCAGGTTGGTATTATGGATGATGTAGGACTGACAGTAAGATCTGGGCTCTCATGGAGACCAAAGTGCACTGATAAAATTTTTGTCCCTATTGCTCCCATTTACCTGATTTTTTAACTAATATTTGCTCTTTGCTACTCTATTATTATATCTACCCTATTATTACAGAATGTCTTGTAACAATATAATTATTTAGTTGGGGATTTTTTAAGTTGCTTTTATTTTAAGTTGCGAGACAATATAGTTTTATTAAGTTCTTGCTATTTGCGGTCCTGTTCACGTGAAATGCTTTCAAAAAGCAGTATACAGACATTCATACAAAAAGCCTTGTTCTTTTTTATAATTACTGAAAACTAAATAACTTTATACTTGTTTCTGTTTAAACCATGTAATTGGATGTCGTGGGTTTAAAAAGAAAAAAACCAAACCAGTACCACCAAACACCATGTGCTACAATGAACCATTTTCTTATCTTACTGTTTTCCCATTCGATTGTTAGAAAAGCTGTTGATTTTATTTTTGGAGGAGAGCATTGTTAGAAGCTTTTCTAGTAATTTTTACATTTGGTGAGATGTTGTGCTAATTGCTACTTTTTCTTTCTCAGTGTAGACACAGTGAAGAAGGTTACAGTAATTAAATTCTGTTTTTCTCTGCCGTGATTGTATGGTAATTATATGTAGAATAAACAGACTGTTATTTTCAAATAATTTGTAGTGTGCTACAGTATGTTCAAATTTAGACTAAAAGGACCATTAGAAAAACCAATATCAGTCAAAAAGAGATGCAGGTTTATAAGGCACTTTTTAGCAAACTTAATTGATAAAGCTATAGGGCAACACATGAAATAGATGAATGGAAGAAATAAAATACAGATTAAAATTACTAGTTTAAGACATTTCAGACCTCACCTTCTGACATAAAATAATGTCACAAGTATTAGGAGAGAGATATTTGAAAGCTTTTTCATTGCATTTGCTTCTGTTTAAGTAGGATGTGAGGTTGGACTACTTGAATTTAATGAGATCCCACGCTTAAGGAGAAATAGTCATGAAGGGGAAAGAAATGAAAAGGACCGTATGGCTCATGTCCCAGCAACAACAAATGGAATAAGGAAAAATAAAACTTTGCTGCTGGCCATAAGATTTTATTCAAAGCCACTGAGCTGTGCTATGTGGTTAACTACTAATTATCTTACAGGTAGTGCTTGTCTGTCACAGGGCAGCTGGACTGTGCAAGGGTAGAGTGGATGAATTAAGGAGGTTAATGGATATTGCTGTCGCTTTGGGACTCGTGACAGGTGGATGCAGGAGGTAATGCCAAGGCACACTATATATTAAATGCCTTTTGCTGGGATAGCCCCTTTAGTCTATGGTGGGAGTTCAAAGATTGGTGCCAAACTGACATACAGTAAGTCAGAGACCAGAGTGTCTTTGCTATTCTGAGACCCTGATCGTGTTTTTGAAGGCTCTATGCAGTGCATCATTGAACACTGAAGCACCCTGCAGGGCTGTAGTGATTTGTGCATAAACAGTGGCACATTCTGTTTTCATGTCCATGGCAATGGGTAGTGTATCCAGCTCACAGGTGCTCTATGAGAACCTCTAACAAGTGGTGATGCATTCCAATAATCACACCAGAAACATGTTATTTCCATTCCAATTGTGTTGCTATAACTGCCTAGGGGAAGGGATGACCTAATTGTCATTTCTGTAGAGTTTCTTTCTTTACCAAATTACTTCTTCAAAACAAGGAGTTACATTTTCTGCAGCTATTCAGTGGTACGTTAATATCTACCCAAGACGCTAACCCAGTCTGTAATCCCTGGTTCTTTGACCTGTTATATTGCTCCATTAGCTGGGGTCATCTCCAAGACCTGGGTACCTATTATTTGGTTGTCTGTTCTGGAGGAAAATATCTTAGAAAATGGCCAGAGAAGGAGCATTAGGAGAAAAGAATGAAGAAATGGAAATTGTTGGGTCAAACTTTTGGGACTTGATACTGAGCACAGAAGGAAAATTATTGTTGCCATTACCTGTTAGGTGTTCATTTGTCTGGGGGTGGATTGGTTGTTTTTGTGGGTTTTGTCTCTTTTTCCTTCCCCTTCCCCTTCCCTTCCCCTTTCCCTTTCCTTTCCCTTCCCTTCCTTGCCTTGCCTTGCCTTTCTCTTCTTGCCTAGTTGAACAGCATTGTGCCAGGAGAAGCCCAAAGAGTAACACTGGCCTCTTTCACCCTTCACTGTAGGATTAATTGTTGGATAAGCTTTGATAACACTAGGCACTACAATAGCCATAAAGCATAACATTTTTTCTGTATGGAGCTTTTTTTTTTATATTATTATCCTATTGAGAATACACTCTTGACTTTCAATTCAGCACATTGTTGGAAAGCTTTTCCTATTACAAAGTAAATTGTAAGAAAATGACATTTCATACCCTTTTACTTGAAGATAATGGTTTATATTTGATTTGTAAATCCTGTCATACTCCTATAAGAAATGTAAAGTCTATACAGAATATCCATCACATAATGACACATTTGCTTTCCTATTGCTTCTTTTTGAAAAACAATCAAATCCATCTGAAATTACTGTGTGTAGTGATAGGCTGGATTATAGCTAGGGAAAACATTTTAAAAGTCACATAGGACTAGATCTAATAAAATGATTCTTAATATAGTTTTCTTAATTGGTCGCTTTTTTCTGGAATGGAATCCAGATCTGTGTTAAATGTAGGGATCCTTTCTGTGCTTCAGAATTGTGCTGGTCAAGTAATCCTGCCATCTTGAGGGAAGATAAAAGAAATATCATTAAAAAAAAAAATGTTCTGCAAATACAGTAAGTCACTGAACTTTATTGCTTACCAGCTGTTGAATTCCTGGAAGTGAAACTACTTATACAGAAAAGAGACCTAAAGTCACATCTTTCTCCAACTTTCTTATTTATCCCACATTTCCCATAACTTGGGAGAAGATACTAGTTATCCAGCTGAAAATAAAAACACTTTTTTTTTTCCTCCTTGCTGGCATGGTTTCAAAGAATTTGTGATCTATGTGAATATACAGGATGGAGAAGGATATGTCTGTGCCCAAAGAATTGTGGAGCTTACATCAGAAAGGGAATTTCAGGGACCTTCAAGGATGGACTTAAGTGTTTTTCGCTAAACAGACATACAAAATTGCATTAACAGCCATTTGAAGAGGGTTTTGTACTATTTTATATTTAGTTTTTGTAAATAATAGGACGTTACCATTAAGCCAGTCATTGTAAATTTTGATCAGGGCTTTTGATTAAGTTGATTCAGTTTAGTTTTCAGTAAAGAAAAACGGAAGTATGTCTTCAAGTGAAGTGCTTGACTTGAAAAGTGAGGTAGATAAGCTAAAGAAATTTAGCCAACCTGAACTGCTGAATTTGGAGAAGATACCTGAAATTGAAGCTCAGTTTCTTTAAAAACCCAAGAATTTATATCCAAGCAAGTATAATACTTTAAGAAGTAATATTAGACTGAAATGGATAGTTACTTCAAAAAGTATTTTAAACAGACCTTCAAGGAATAGAAAAGAACAGAAAGGAGCCAAAAAATACTGATCAGATAATATTTTTTAATGTGGAATAGCAATTAAAACTGCTTAAATTGAAGTTGGATAGAACTTGCAAAGAATATTAACTTTATAACCTTGGCTGTTGGAGAATTGGAAAATGAATGAGGTGCAGGTGAATAATACACAAGGTTATGCACTTGGAGATTACTGGCAAGAATTTCTGCTATCAGGTGGTGACTCATCAATTGGAAGCAATAAAGAGGTTAACTATTGGAGTATATTAATTGATCACAGGGTGTCTGTGCATTGACTATGTGTTGTAGCACTGAAAAGACTAATTGTGCCCTGGGCTGTGGGTGTATTTCTGGTACATGCAGGTGAATATCAATGTCTGGTAATTTTTTATTTGAAATAACATAGATAGTGATAGTTATAATTTTTTTTAAAACTAATTTGGGCTAGAGTAGACACAAAGAAAAATACTAAGGTGATAAAAATGGATAGAGCCTGCCTTATGGGAAAACACAAATGGCTTTGCTTACTCCGTTCAGCAAAACAAATGCTGTGAAAAGTTTTTCTTGAAAGGTCATCACTGAGGAAATAAAATATTATTGCAGCCTTATATAAGTTAGAAAATGTATACAAGAAACTCCCACAAAGGAATTGGCCAATAAAAATTTTAGAGTGGAAATGGAAAAGTTACAGTAGTACTACCAGGGAGACTATTGGAAAAGCTTCCTAGAAAAAGTATTGGGGAAAAACACCAACTAACTTGAAGTACAGCTGTATGATATGAAGTTTACAGAAGTTGGTGGTGGCACTTTTAATTTTACACTTTCTGGGGAAAGAAGATTATCCTATCCTAATTTGCTACCTCATGGCTGTGTCTCTGTGTTTAGTCCTGATTTCCTTTCCCATGGGAGGCATTGCCTTGTCAGTACTTAATATAGAGACAGTATTTCCTAAGTTGCGTAAAACTATCTTTTATATCCTTCAGAGGGAATATAAAAGAATTCAGGCCTTTTTCAATGCTGCTGTCATTCAAACATTCTGAACAGCTCTGCACGGTAATTTCTATTTGGTGAACTTTAATCTTTCATAACACTCCAGCATCATCTGCTGTTTTACCATTGTCTAAATTAAATCTTTGTAAATATTTTTTATTGAAGCATTATACAGTTTATGGGAGCAATTTGAAATCCACTTGTTTTCTAGAGTTATCAATTTAACTTTTCAATAGGAATGGGCAGAAAAGAGTGAGAATTTCTTCCACTCATTAGTGCTAATGCCTACGTGTACCAGGTTTGTTCCTAAGCTGAGATATAAATAAATTAACTATAGAATTATTTGGATTGAAAAGGACCATCTGGTTCCAAACCCTCCTGCCATGAGCAGGGACATCTCCCATGAGACCAAGTTGATCAAAGCCCCATCTAGCCTGGCCTTGAACACTTCCAGGAATGGGGCATCCACAAAGTCTCTGGGCAACTTGTTTCTGTGTATCACAGCCCTCACAGTGAATAATTTCTAACCTAACCTGCCCTCTTCCAGTTTAAAACTGTTACCCTTGTCCTATTGCTACGTGTTCTTCTAAATTTAGAAGTCCGTCTCCAGCTCTCTTAAAGACCCCCTTTAGGCACTGGAAGGTGCTATGAAGTCTCCCTGGAGTCTTCTCCAGGCTGAACAGCCCCTATTCTTTCAGCCTTTCTTCATAGCTGAGGTTCTCCAGAACTCTGGTCATCTTGACTCTGAATTCATACCAACGGAATACCTTCCCTGTGCTGGCACTACAGAGCTGGACACAGCACTGCAGGTGAGGTCTCACCAGAGCAGAGCAGGGGGCAGAATCCCCTCCCTGGCCCTGCTGCCCACACTGCTTTGGATGAGCCCAGGACACAGTTGGCTTTTTGGGCTGCAAGTGCACATTGCTGGGTCTTTTCCAGCTTCTTGCCCAGTTACTATCCTGTTAAAGTGAAATTTTTTTTTTGAGTTTAGCTTTTAAGTAGTGTTTGTCTTTTATGTAAATGTGTGTATACCTAATCTTATGCCTTAGAAATATTAAATAGAGTGTAAGTACAGAGAATCAGTAATTTGTCTGACTGCTGAAGAAAACAATGTAATCCAGTTTTGATTTTAGAAGATTCCCTAGCTTAAAGAATCACATTAGAGATTCAGATCAAATACCTTGAGAACAGATCAAAATAATAATTTCATGTGACCTGTTTGAGTGGTTATCCTGTAAACAAGGTATTTTTGTAGAAATAATGGTTTCTACAGATTTTTCTGTTGTATTAAGTTGTCTTTTTGTTTCCTTTTAATGAAATCTTGAACTCTCTTTAGTCCGTGAAGTTGCTGGAAGTTATCAGATAAAAATCTTGGTACATAATAAATCAATGGGCCATCAATCTCTAAATTACTCTGGGATTAGCTTGTTTATGTACATGTTCCAGTTTCAGTCATGTAACTAAAATATTTAATTATGAAAAACTGACTTGTTCTACTCTCAGAAGACAATATCCTCATTCAGATACCAATGTCATTTGAGGACATAAAGAATTTTGAGACAATTCTTAGCTTTACCTTTTTGAAAATTATTTCTATTTCATAGTTTCTAAGTTGAGAATTTTGGTCTGAGAAATTCTACCTTGTGCTTGCTATTTGCAATTTGATGGCATAACAAAACCAAAATAGAGATCTTTGAAGCTTTATAGCATGATACTGTGTTCAAATACTCTTTTCTTGTAGTCAGAAGAACCTCCTACACTCGTCCCTAATTATGCATAATATTTTCATTATTTCTGAAACATTATGCCTCTGAATTCTCCTGACAGATATCACAGAGATCCAAAATTCTCCTCTTACCATATAGGAATCTAAAATATGTAATATAATGTGATGCTACAGTAAATAGTGTTTTCACTTTAGTTATTTATCTGTTACCAGATTCTACATAAATTGTCACCTTACTGCTTTTGCCATAGAAGTCCTTCTGTAACCCTTAAATGTAAATTTTGCTTTTATCCCAACAAACGGACATGTTAAAGTGACCATTTCAATTGCCAAAACTAAGTGCTGATGGGCTGAAAGGAAGCTTTCTGCTTTACCTTTATTGCAGAGTTTGTGCAGAGTGAGATTCCTTTAAAGGCTCTCTCTTCCAGCACTGAGCAGGATGCTGCCAGAGCTGTGCGTAGGAACAATCAACCACTTAACCATGATTCTGAATTAGTGGAAGCACTAATGCCACAAACCAGCACAGCAGTTGATATTATGGCCTTTGACATGGTTTAGTCGCACCCTTACTTCAGGCATAAGCCATAGGATAATTGCTTAAGGAAAAAGCTTTGTGCCACAGTTTCTGAGCAAGACATTAGGCTTAAACATTCAGAAAATTTTGTAGTTTATATTATGGGCATTATAAACTGCAGACAATTTCAGAGCTGTTTGGCCATGGAAAGCTGGTATTCTGAGTCTTTCTTATGATTTTGATACAAGGCTTGATACCCACATATGTGTCTTCAGTGCTACTTAAAATTCTCACTTGTTTATGATGTTGACAGATATGACATGGTCCTTTAAAGCAGCACTTAGAGGCCAGGTTTTGTACCTAAGGGCATCTCATATGGCTCTCAGAGTTTATTTACCTGCAGCTGATTGGAGTTCTAATATTCCGTTGAAGTGTATCTGAGATGCCAAAAAAGTAGCTGTGCTTGTTTGCCTAAGTATTTCAGTTTTTGAGGGTGATGACTGGGAGAACAAAATCAGAGAATGCCTTTTTTGGGCATCAGTTTCCAGTAGCAAGCCCCTGAAAGTGAGATTTGTTTTTCTGCTGAAAAACAGTGCAGGGCACTTTCTGTGTAAACTATGCCTTTGCTTTTGAGCTTCCTAACATGACTTATTAGGGCCCATAGACAGAGCCTTGAGCTGTCTGTGTGGGGAGTGCTTGGGAAGTGCTTGAGTCATGGGGAGCTAGAAAGGTGTCCTTCCCGAGGTACCTGGGCTTTTCTTCCTCCTCTCCATGAAGCAGTACATGATGATGGTCTCCTCTGTTCTGCAGTGTGTGACATTGCTATTGTGGTGCTGGCAAGGGTTAGCAGCTCCATGTTCTCAGGTCTCTCTAGCCTGCTGCAAAAAGCAAACATGGTTGTGGAGACCAAGTGGAGCTGCCCGTCTGTGGCCATGCTCAATAAGATCTTGCTAAAGTTACCCCCTGCTTTATCAGTTCTGCCTCAGATGCATTGTGTAGTGGACAATCAGGAAACCAGAGTTTCCCTTTTTTCAGGCAGGCTCTAAACACCAATATTTACTCCATGCAGTCAATTTTTGGAGATGGTTCAACTCCCTCAGCTCCATCAGCCACCAGGATCAGCAGGTGCTGTGGGGCAAGAGCCCAGGACTTACATGGGTGCCTTCCAGCTCGATGTTTTGGCAGGCATTTTGTAGGACTGCTCAGAGATTCTTGCGGCCCTGCTGCTCTGGCTGAAACAGGCATTGCACAGGGCCCTTGGTGGGAGGTGGCTTTGTCACAGGGCACTGACACAGCCGTGCTGGGTGAGGAGGCCTTGGTTTGGGAGTTGCAGCCCTTTCTGCAAAACCAGTCATGTTTGTGTGTCAGCTCATCAACACCGCTGGAGGCAAATGCTCACAAAGAGGAGGGCAAGTGGCTCCCAGAACTCTTCAGCCCCCCAGGCGGTCACGCTTCTGGCAGCACTAGGGCAGGTCAGCACGGGTAGGTCAGCAGCTGGGGAATGTTCTGGCCCCTAAAAGGACCCAAAGGCACTTGTAAAAGAAGAATATAAAACTATGAAAACTGCAGGAAAAGCCTTAGTCTCCCATTAAAAAACAGTGCAGCTGGTATTGCTATCCCCACCTGAGGAGCTTTCTCCTCCTTGTCCTGGTGCTGTGCACACCTTTCCCCTCATGTGTCTGCTGGAGTCTGAGGCTGATGGGGCCTGTCTGGTGGGATGGGGTGCAGCCATGTCCTCTTTTGCCAAGGCGCGGAGGCCGTCAGGTCCAGCCTTTGTCTCATTGCTCATTAGCCCAGACCTGGCCTCCTCCATGCCTCACTCTGTGCTGACATCTTGAAGATCTTCTCTCCTCCAGCCTTTGCTGCTCACTGCAGTCTTGGTATGGTTGCACTCAGTACTTCCTTCTGCACAGAAACACCACTTTGTTCTGGTCTTTGTGTAGAGCTGTCGCTGTACACTGACAAGTAGAGCAGGACTACAGTGAAGCAGCAGGGAAAGTGTTGCAGCAGCTCAGCCTGGTGGCAGCCCATCTCCAGGCTGGCCAGACTGCATCCTGGCAGAGCATGCTTGAGCAGCCTGTCTGTGAGGCCTTAAGCAGACTGCAGAGCCTGCATTCTGCTGCTGGCAGTGGCTTTGAACTGATCCTGTGTTATGGGGCTCAAGGATGAGGGTGCAGGATCTCCCTTCCCACTCCACGTATGGGGAAGGCAGACAGAGTGGAGCTCAGGTCCTGGGAAGAGCAGAGACACAATCTTACCTGCTTTCATCTCCTGGGCAGAACATAGGAGTGGCTTAAACCAAACTCTTCCTCAGGGATGCTTTGGGTTTCTTCACTGTAAATATCTTCCCAGCATAATCTGGTTGTGTTGCAAGCAGTCTGGGGAAGTCTATGTGGAACTCTGGTGTAGAAGCACTTTTTGGTGTGTGAAAAGAGAGCATTTCTAGCTAGGAACCTGGCAAGAGCTTCTGAACATATGGGAACTCACAGCAACTGCAATTAGTCCATGCTGTCTTCTCATCTCCCTAGTCTTTGCAAGTGTTTGTGTGGCTTTTTATGAGGAGAGATTTACTGTTTCCATCTTGTTTTTCAAAACCAGTGCCTTCATCCAGAAATACCATGCTTGGGAGCTTGTTCTGACCTGACAATGGAAAAACCTCACAGCTCACAAGAGCAGTGGTACTTGATCTGTACCATTGTGCAGTCTGTCCCTTATGCCAGCCCCCAAAAACCTGGTATCTCCCCTGTCTGCCTTCTCATCAGGAGTGAGAACACACAGACACTGTCCTCCTTACTGGAGCTATTGACGGTTCCACCATTTTTGAATGAAGGTGTCAAAAATCCACCTTTAGATCAATAAAGTAGTAAGACTTGCTGTTTTGAAACCTAGGTTGTTAAGTGGTCAAGTATGTCAGTTGGGAGCAATAGGAGCTCCTTCCTGGGTTTCTTATACCCAGAGAAAATTCCAGCAGTTGCAAAGATTATACAGAATTTCTGATGCAGTTTGGTGTCACAGGTAATTTCCCTCTCTTGTTTATAAATTAAAAATATGCCCATTAATTTTATCATTAAACTTACTATGCTGAGACTATGAATACTTTGCTTAGTGTCAAAATTTTTAACAAGGCATTGAAAAAATAGCTGCTATTGATGGTGGGGGAAAAATCTGCAGATAAAAATCTTTCCACAGAAGATAATGTTCTTCTGTAAGACAACAGTTGTCTGCAGTTAAGTTTTATTACCATCTGCTTTCACTCCCCTGACTGCCGCTAGCTTTGCCAAATGCAGTCTTAAAATGGATTAAGCATCCTGAAGTTAAGCAGCCTCATTAGTCCAGTAGAGTTGACTGTATGCATCATATATGTTTCACACTATGATAAATATGCTTTCCTGTCATGTCTCAGGCCATAGGTACTGTTAAATGAGCCCAAAATACATAGTAGTTAGTCATAACATTTTATGCACAAGATTTTCCAAATACGAGAAACATGTCAGGATTTATAGTGAGTTGATAGATGACAAATATTTGACACAGTTCATCAGAATCTTAAAAACTACGAGACAGTAAAGCTATAGCAGACTGAATTTCAGGAAATATTTTCCTGTCTTTTTTCATATGTTTGAAACTTGAACTAATTATCATGATTAGCATGAAAGAAATAGACTAAAAAATGGAAAGGAGGAAGAAAAAGAGAGAAAGGAAAAGGCGTAGGAAAGTGAGAAGGAAGAAGTGAAGGAAAAATGAAAATTCCTACAATCTCTCTATGTGTCAGCATGTTCTCACATCCTGGCATATAAAATACTTTTGTATGTGTTTTGTGTATGAAAAAAGAAAAAGTTTTTTAACTTTTAAATATGGGAACTGCTACAAAGAAATTAACTTTAGTACAAGACAAACATCCAGACACTCTAGTTTCCCTAACTAATTATTGTATTTCTCAAGTTTTAATAACAGAGACATCCTCCTTATTAAAAAAAAAAAAAAAAAAGAGAGAATTTAAACTCAGAGCCTTGTTTATGACAAATCTATATATTAAGAGATTTTTCTTTCTACAATTACCATCCAAAGACCTTACTGATTTTTTCTGTGGGAAAACAAATCCACCAGGGAAACTTGTGTTAACGTATCCAGGAACAGTGGACAAGGAGAAGACTGAGGTACTCAATAGCCTTTTTGCATCAATCTTCACAGGCACCCTCTCTTTTCCCACCTGTCGAGTAGATGGAACTCAAGGCAGCATCTGCAGGAGCAAAGTCACACCGGCTGTAAGAGGAGGTCAGGTTTGAGACTGCCTGAGGAACTTGATGTGGTGGTTTTGATTGGCCCAAAACATCAGTGAAGTGTTTTTAACATCTAGGAGAAATTTGGACCCCTCAGAAGCTGTTGTAGTAGGCCTGGGGAGGTGTCTGAGGGGTGGGGTGTGGCACAAAGATAGCTCCTGTGTGTCCTGAGTGAAAGTTCTGGAAGTTTTTACATCAAGTCTGACAGAGCCAATCTCTGATGGCTCTGAAGGTGATGGACATGCTGCTGGCCAAGTTTGGGCCAATTGGAGGTGCTGGTTACGCCTCTGTGAAAACATGTTTAAGAAAAACTCAAAACAAAGCAGGCGCGCACTTCTTTCACTTTGTAGTTGGAGGAGGAGGAGGTGCAGGTGAAAATATGTGAGGGAGAACAGCATGGAGATTGCCAAGGTCAGTGAAGAAGGGGGGAGAAAGAGGTGCTCCAGTGCTTCCAGCACCGGAGCTGAAACTTTCTGCTAGCCATGGTGAAAGCTATGGGGGAGCCAGAAATTCCTCCTGCAGCCCACGGAGTCCATAAGGATACAGAAATCCACCCACAGCCCACTCCAGAGGAGCAGGTGGATGCCTGGAAAAGACTGTGAACCAGTGGGAGTCTCATCTAAGAGTTAAAACTGCAAAAGGCCTTGACTGGGAGAGAAAGGCCTTTTCCTTGCTCCTGGCATGGAAGCAGCCTGGCCTCGGCTCGGGAGAGTCTGCACAGCACCTTATGGACAAAAAGACTCATGTTGCAGCAGAATTTGGGCGGGACTGTTGCTCATGAGATTGGACCCATGCCAAAGAAGTTCCCAGAAGACTGTCTCTTGTGGGAAGGACCCCTGGCTAAGTAGAGAACCTCTTTCCCTGATTGGACTGACCAGAGGACCCCTCAACCTGCCCCTGTCTGTGTTGCTGGTTTGGAAAGAGGGAAGGGGGGGGGTGAGTGCAGAGACTGCTTCTTAAGAGGGTGGGGGTGAGAGCAGAAAACTGTCTGGAGAGAGAGAGAGAAACAAGTAGAGATAAAGAGTATTTGTAGTAGAAGAATTGTGGTGATGAGTAAATTTGAGAATCTGCTCTGTGGACTGAAAAGAGACCCCACACCCTGCCCCCCCCCCACCCGGCTTGTTGACTGTAAAGGAGGAAAGGGGGTGAATACTGTAGGTTCGTAAGAGGGAGGGGGGAGTGAACCAAAACTGTATGAAAAGTTTATTTTTGCCTACATTTATCCTCCAACTCTGTTAGGTAATTAAACACTTTTTGCAACTTTAAGCTTGAAGCCTGTTTGCCCTTTTTCGTGTGTCCTCCTGGCAGGGTCCTGTCTCAAACCCATGACACTTGAACATATATGAGTCTATGGGACCTGATGAAATCCATTCCAGAGTCCTGAGGGAATTGGATGATTTGGTTGCCAAACCTCTCTCTGTGGTATTTGAGAAGTCATGGCAGTCAGGTGATGTCCTCGGTGTCTGGAAAAAGGGAAATATGGAACTCATTTTTAAAAAGGATGAAAGGAAGTACCAATCTGTCAGCAGCACTTCTGTGCCTGGAAAGATCATGGAACAGATCCTAAGGGACATGTGCTACAGAACATGGAGGACAGGGCTGTGGTTTGAGACAGCCAGCATGGCTTCTCTAAGGGCAAGGTCTGCCTGACCAACCCAGTGGCCTTCTATGATGGTGTGACTCCAACAGTGGACAAGGGAAGGGCTACAGATGTCATTTATCTCAGCTTCTGTAAAGCCTTTGACAGAGTCCTTCCCCCAACATCCTTCTCTCCAAATTGGATTTGATGGATGGACTCCTTTGATTAGGAGTCGGCTGGAAGGCTGCATCCAGAGGGTAGTGCTCGATGGTTCACTGTCTGTACAGAGATCAGTGATGACTAATGTCCCCCAGAGGTCTGTACTGGGACCAGGACTGTTTAGTATCTTCATCAATGGTGCAGACACAGAGACCAAGTGCACCCTCAGCAAGTTTGCAGATGACCCCAAGCTGAGTGGTGTGGCTGACACACCTGAGTGGTGGGAATTCATCCAGAGGGATTTGGACAGGCTTGATAAGTGGGCCCATGGGAACATATGGTTCTATGAGTCTATTATGCTAGACAGATTAAAGGCCTCCAGAAATATTCGCGTTCATAAATACCTGGTACAAATGATATATGCAAAATGGAGTGTGTTCACAGAATCACAAAGTTGCAGAATGGCTAGGGTTGGAAGGGACCTCTGGATGTCATCTAGTTTAAAACCCTGTTAAAGCAGGTGCACCTAAAACAGGTTGCACGGGATGATATCCAGTGAGATTTTGAATATTTCTGGGGAGGGAGACTCCATGGCCTCTCTGGGCAAACTATTCCAGTGCTCTGTCACACTCACAGTAAAGAATCACAGAACCACAGAATGTCCTGGGTTGTGACAGACCTTAAAGATCATCCAATTCCAGCCCTCCTGCCATGGGCAGGGACACATTTCACCAGACCAGGTTGCTCAGAGCCCCATCCAACCAGACCTTGTACACTTCCAGGGATGAGACAGCCACCTCTGAGCAACCTGTTTTTGTGCCTCACTAACCCCACAGTAAGTAATTTTTCTTAGTATCTAATATAAACCTACTCTCTTTCAGTTTGAAACCTTTGGTGGGTCAAAGAGTCACATTCTCCACATGGAGTATTGCCTTTGTCAGGTTGGCAATGAGAGTGTACTAGTGCTTGGAGTGCTCCAGAACAGCTGTAGAAATTTATGGACTGGAGTTCTCCCTCCTTTGCACACACTTGCCCTAAAGTTTTCTGTTTCTGAGTAGTCACTGTGTGTGCACAGCACATCTGACAGTGCTCTGGGTGCTTCTGAATGATCCTGGGACAGAGTCATCTCCTGAAGCAACCCATCTGTGCCGAGGCCTTCAAGTATCAAATCACTGACCAAAAGAGCTAAAGATGCTATTTCTGCATCTGATAGATGTCATTGTCTGACTCATGCCCATAACCATGTTTGCACATCTTCTAAGCTGAGAAATCAGCTGTATGCTTTGGCATATTTTTAACATTACAATTTTGAAATGGAGATGTCAGGAAAATTGAATTTTCAGCTATTCATATTCTTCCCAGATGTTGAATTGTCAATGACTGGGAGCAGTATAGCTCTGATGTAATCTGATTGTCCTGCACAATTAGGCTCCTACACTACACAGGATACATGCATTTCTCACATTGCTTTACAGGAAGAACATGTTTAGGGCAGCCACAGAATCATGGAATGGCCTGGGCTGGTAGGGACCATAAAGGTCATCAAGTTCCAACCCCCCTACCATGGGCAGGGACACCTCCCCCTAGACCAGGTTGCTCAGAGCCTCATCCAACCCAGCCGTGAACACTTCCAGGGATGGGACATTGACAGCCTCCCTGGGTAACCAGATCCTGTGTCACACCACCCTCAGAAATAGATTTCTTCTATCTAACCTAAACCTACTGTCTTTTCAATTTGAAGCCGCTGTCCCTAATCCTGTCACTACTTGCCCTTGTAGAAAGTTCATCTCCTACTTTATTCTGTAGGCCCTTTTAGGTTCTGGAAGTCTGCTGTCCGCTTTAGGTATCTGCCTTTGGTTTTTTTTCTTGTATTTTCCATGTTTCTCTTAATTGTATTTTTTTGGCACTTCTGATCCCTGCTTAGATTCTGTGTGTCTTCTGAAGTCTCTGTTTTAAAACATTTTCTTTATCCCATTTGTTATTTTATTTATCCCAGCTCTTGTCTTGCCAAGGTGCTAATATGCTTTTTTCCCTGATTTTTGCTTATCCTGTCCTTATTTACATTCAATTTTTATTTTGTCTTTTAATCTGGCACTGTTTTGTTCGTTCATTTTTTTACAAAGTATCTTCTCTTTCCGTTAGACCTCTCTGTCTTTCTCTTAATTTCTGAGCTGAGCAGAAACATATGGACCGTGTCTTTTGCTCCCTATAGGAATACATGAGATGACTATTGACTGCTGTTTCAGTGGGCCACCAGCGGATAGGGAAATGTAAACCCGCAGCTGAGATCCATCTGATAAACGCTGTGTTGAGACTGCAGTGAGAGCAAGGGGTTGGAATATCCAGCAGAGGGAGTGATTTCCTCAGCCAATACCTCTCTGCTGGGGATGCCTTGCTTCCAGCCCCGAGGAGAGAGCATCAGCTGCCGGCAGAGGCAGGAAAGTAAAGCTTGTGAGACGTGTGGCAAAAGGAGATAGCTAAAACACAATATGTAAACTAACTAAACAGAAGGCACTATCTTGAAATGACTGTAATTCTTATCTAACTAGTAAAAAATTGAAGAATTTAGGAGATAAGATTCAGAAATAATTACTAGCTGGCATGGTGGTTTAACCCCAGTGGACAACTAAGTACTACACAGCTGCTTGCTCACTCCTCACTTCCCATTCCCCTGGTGGGGAGGAAAGTCAAAATTTAAAAAAAAAGTGAAGTCATGCTATGACATAAGAAAAGTTTAATAACTGAAACAAAATAAAATATTATTACACTACAACTGCTACTACAACTACTGCTACTGCTGCTACTAGTACTATTAATCATGATGAAAAGGACAGAGAGAGGAATAAACCCCAGAGAAACAAGTGACACACCACAAACAAGGTCTTACCAGCTGCTGACCAATGTCCAGCCCACCCCTCAGCAGTAACCAGCCCCTCCTGGCCAGCTCCCCACAGTTTACATCCCAGGCACGATGTTCTGTGGTTTGGAACATCCCTTTGGCCTGCTCAGGTCAGCTCTCCTGGCTGTGCTCCCTCTCAGTGTCTTGTGCCTGTGCTCCCTGACGGGGAATGAGACACTGAAAAGTTCTTGACTTAGGGTAAGCACTGCTCAGCAACAACTAAATCATCAGTGTGCTACCAACATTAATTTCATGCTGAATCCAAAACACAGCACTGTACCTGTGACTAAGAAGAAAATTAACTCTATGCCAGTCAAATCCCAGCAAACTAGAAGTGTGAGACATTACTCAGGAAGTAATTTTAACCAATGGTGGTGATATTTGTCTTCACAATTGCCTCAAATCAAATATTGATGAAGTGATATTAAGTCCGTAATAGGGAAATTTATTTAATTGTTGGAACATGTAATTTTTCATATCAGTTCATTAAAGTGTAAACTGAAATGGTACCTCTTCTTACTGAAATACTCACTGGTTAACAAAGTTTTACCACTAACTATGAAAATTATGTAAACAAATGATAAAAACAAACAACTCATGAAGGCTGGTCTATGTAATGAGTACTGAATTCACTGGTAGTGCCTGGAACATTTTGAATCTCAATGTGATCAGTATGTACTGAGCAAGCAGTAAAGTAGAAATCTCTGGATGTTTTTGCAGAATGTTTGTTATAAATTACTCCAAAGATTTTCCCAAGGTAACTTCCCAGGAATGAATGAAAAAGTCAAGTTGATTTATCCATGAGCTGTCAACATTTTGAAAGCAGTCATTGCTCTCTAGGTGTAATGAGCATGAAGAAAGGTGTTGACTGAACTGAAGTACTTAGCTGTTGCTTTCTCTCAGTTTTTACTGGAAGCAGACAAGAGTGAATAGAGATGAGACTCAGACAAAGTGGACTGAGCAGAATAACAGCCCAGCATTTAAACTGACCCGAGTTTTTGACCCAAGCTTTTGAATATGTTTGGTATCCTGCCTTCCTTCCATAATTTACCAAAATGAATTTTTGGTTTTATAAAAAGTAAGGCTGCTGAGCAACAAGCCTTTTGTACTTTTAGATTAGAAAAAAAATTAATGGACTTGGTTCTTGTGAGCTAAAAAATAACTATTCAAACTATTTTTAGAGAGGTAAGTGTCAAAATAATAAAAAAAAAGAGTCAAAATTAGAAACAATACCAACTTGTCAATGATTAATATAATATTTTAATGTATGGATTGCCCATGTTCTAGGATGCCATTTTAGATCAAAACACACGATGAAAGGTAATTATAGAACAGTGTGTCATTTTCAAAAAGCGTAGTTTAGCAAAGTTTATTAATAACAGGGAATACTGAATCACAACCTAAAACACAGCTAGTGGAGTTCTGGGTAAGTAGTCCAGTCTGTAATAGGTACAGATTGATTGAAAGTTGAGCAAAGTAAGGAGGTTTACTCTTTAGGTTGATCTTTAGGTCATGCCAAGTGCCAAAGTAATATTTACCTAGACTGTTGTCATTGGGATGGGTAGTAAAAGGATAATTTATTCTGTTGGAGAAAGGATTACTTTGTTTTGATAGCATTTCTCAATTTATCAAAACCATATTATAAAGTATGCACAACAATTACTCGTTTAATACTTGGAAGTACTTCTAGAATTCAACACAAAGCAGATGGAACCCCCCAGCAAATTTATCTGGAAATTATCAACATTGCCTACTCTACTAGCTCTATATTTGTTCAGCACCTGCCACCATAGAACTCAGCATGGCTTTGGTCATTAGGAGCTGCTTTAAGGATCTCTGATATTAAAATTCAAAGGGAATACAGAAGCATCTTGTTCACCATAATTATTTGCAAAATACTGTGGTAATTTCACAGTAGCCACAGCTGAGGCAGGAAGGCATATTGTGCTTCATTCCACATTGAGACAGAATGTTTCTCTTAAAAATCTCATCTGAAATTGTGTACCACCAGTGAGTAATACAGGTATTGTCATCTAATAAAATAGAAACATTATATCAAGTGATGAACACCTGTGACTTATTTTCACAGTCTGTTGCAGTCTGAAAATATGGCTCAGAATTAGTGGTTTGATAACATTAGCCAAATTGGTATTCTCCTCAGAAAGGGAGGTGATACTAGGTTATGTTTTCCTCAATTTCTTTTGTTGACTAGAATACCTATAATTTAGATCTAAACAGAAAATCAAAATTTCAAAAGATGAGGGAAATTGAAGTTGTTAGCAGTGAAAAACAATAAAACTGAAGTACTAAGAGATGTCAAAGACTGTATGCACTGGAACTCTCCACAGGACATGAAGATTCACATGAAGATTTCTGCATTATACCATTGGGTCTGGATGACATGTAACATTTACAAGAGCAAGCTTAAATATTGGCAGGGAGATAACTGCTGGGTGATCCACTAGCTATTTTTTACTCTACCTGCTGTAATTATTTTGATATAGAAGTAAGAAAGGCAATTCTTGTGATTTTTTCTTAATATAAATATGGGGTTTACAAGACGTAATATGATATTAATATATGAAGGAATGTTTCTGACAGACTGAGTGTTTGGAAGTGTTTTGGCAGCAGGTGTCATTCTTAGGATATTTTGTAGATTTGAGATAATTTTTTTTTTAGGTGGAGAGGGGAACAGGTTTCTGAGGGAGGGTTTGATAGCTTATCTTAGGCTAAATGGTACGATCAGAAAAAAATCAAATAGTGTTTCAGAAGGCTGCTCTTCTTTAAAAATAGATATAAACAGACTGCAGAGAGCATCCCAATATCATGATGTAAATGGCTTAATTATATATGAGGACAAGATCAATACAGGGACTTTATTCAGACATGTAGCTATACCTACTCACTTCATCCACAGGGATATTTTGACAAACTATTTGAATTTTTACCACAAAGTCCTCAAAAGACATCTTCTGCAGTGTCACCACAAGGTTAATTAATTTTTAGATAAATGTGTAATTGGATACCTTTTGTTTAATATGAGATATATCATTGACATTTTAATAATATGTGTTGACTCCCATTGTTATCTCACTATCAAACTGTCTCCAAAATATCCTCCAAAATACAGAGTGCACTTGGCCTTGTTTATATTCTAGGGGTACTTTTTTCCAAGGAAAATACTGTATGTTGGACAAGACTGCTACTGAAAAGTGATTAAAAAGCATATATTCGACTTCTTGTACATTTTCAAGAGGAAATAAAAATAAATGGTTTGTGAAGTGGTTAACACATTGTTTTACCCTTTTCTTGCCCCTTGGGAATTAGTAACGTATTGTTTATTAAATACTTTTGGCAGGCTTCAAGGGAGAGCAGAATATACTGAAAGAAATGGGAAAACCTAGTATTTATAGTAAGATCTTTCCAAGTACAACAAGTACTAGAAAAAATGGATATTTTCAGAGGTGTTATTTCCCTATTAGACCTCTCTGATGAGCTTTCCTTGCTCTGTCAAGCATTGTTCTAGATAGTTACCTAAAGTATATTTAGTGGATTTGGTTACAGTTTCTGTAGTCATCATTTGTATTTGGTGTAATTAGCTGTTGCTGCAATACCAGCAGTAGTTACCTTGAGAAGACCTTGTAGTAGTTTTGAAAGAAGAAGATGGATGTTATTGCTTGCTTAGTATAATACACCCATAGAATCATTATTAAGGTTGGAAAAGACATCCAAGATTGAGTCCAACCTTTGGCTGAACACCATCATATCAACTAAACCACAGCACCAAGTGCTAGGTGGAGGCTCCACCACTTCCCTGGGCAGCCCAGTTCAATGCTTGACAAGCCTTGCAGTGAAGGAATTATTCCTGAATGTATGTTGACTTCTGTGTCAGTTAAAAAAAATTATTTAGTGCCCATGAGCACACTCTTAGTAGGAGTATCATGTAGTAGCAATATGTTTGCAAAGTACAGTAATTGTACAGTTTCTAAAAGCTCTGGGGCAGCAATGTTTAAGAGAGTAAGGTCCAATAATGAGAAACAATGAAAGAAATAATACATGTGTCAATATATGCTTAATAAATATTAGCACACATGGATACCAGTTAAACAAAAATCTTGAATGTCAGTGAAAAGATATGACAAGGGTTGGCAGTCCTTTTCACAACTGGTTCAAAAAGTCACTTCTCCCCTCTCATGGATCAGGCAACATCTTTCAGGACAGTCTATTTTGAAGGTCATACTTTCTATAGGCTGTTAAAAGTTATGACCTGCTCTGAGTTATAGAGCTATACCAAACCTGGCCTGAAAATCAAGAACTGTCTTCTCAAAGCAGAATTGAGTCAAGAACTGGTATTTACCAGGGTAAATTTTTCTTCTGCTGAGCTGTATGACTGTGGCTAGACTGTCAGAGGTTCCTGAGCTAGTTTCTTTGAAGTTGTCATGATGATTGCTAGCACTGATCCTGAATGGTGATGAGTATGCACAGACATGTATACTTGAGAGTTTCCCAAGCACCATTGCAGCAGACTTTCACTTTGAATTGGGGTTTACATTTCTGTTATTTCAATTGGTTTTAAAGTTACCGTTATTTATGAAGTGCATTGATAGGAAATAGTGCATTTAGTGCATCTAGAGCATTTAGATGAGGCCTTCTGTTTTGAACTATTTTTTGTCAGAGTTTACCCTGTGGCATGGCAAGTGCTTTCAGATGATAGACATAAAAAATATAAAAAACTTGAAGAATAAACCTTCTTCTGACACCTTTAAGTATCTACTGTGTCTCTTTAAGTACAAATTGTAATGTGTCTTGGTATTACATGCTCCAAGTGGGTATTTACTAAGTTTTACTGGCTCTGACTGGTTTCCTGTGTATAGTGAATAGGGATTTGAGTAGACTGTGATTGCCACTCCAGCATGTCTGCCACAACTTTAGAATTTACATCACACTAAACCAACAGAACAAATATTCACACAACTCTTTGATTATTAGCTCTCCAATAGTGTCCAGAAGTCACAGATTGTTCTGTGAATAGAAAAGGCCATGATGAGCCATCAATAGCATTCAATGAACCTCTTCCATTCCAGACTATTACTGAGGGGAAAAAAACCTAAAGATGGATGCCCCTTTTCTTCAACAAAACTAAACCAAGTGACTACCAGGAAAGGTGATAGTTTTTATGGGTTGGCTTAGAGCACTTCATAGCCCAGAACAGATAGCACCACAACCATAGCTGTTTTTTAAGGGCTAGTTACTGTCCATCCTTTTCCCCATTTTGAAGGCATGCAGGAGAACACTGAGACGTAAGTTGTCAAATAGAGCCCCTCCTCAAAATTCTAGAATTTATATGGAAATCACAGGTCTCTTCTGGGCTGCTTGTATTGCAAAAACATTTCTGACTTTCAGTGAGATATTCCAATTCTCTTTCTTATTCTGAAACCTATTGAGAGGCCCTTACTTCTTCATGGATATGAAGGTATATTTGACTCCATCTTTGTCTGAATATGTTTGCCTTTTGGCTGCCCCTCCCCTATCTGTAGAAGTCAACTACCTGAAATGAAGAACAACACAGACAAGAAAGGGATGAGGGGATTGAGAAAGAGCAGAAGTAATAATATTGCTGCTTTGAATGATGAGGCACAGAGGAGACACCTGTTTTACAGTGCACCCAAGAAGGCTTCTTGAAGCTGCCAGCTGTATTATGGATTTGAGTGTGTAGCTAAATGTTGATATTAATGCTAATTAATGCTAATTTAACATGAATATTCTTAAAGGCTTATGGTGGCCTTTACCCGCTTCTTTGGAGAATTCAAATCCCGGGGCACAGCATGTGAAAGACTAGAAAACTAAATCAATTTGATAATTTCTTTCATGTAATTTTAACTTTTGATCTGATACCATCCTCATGTTAGGGACGAGTGCACTGCTTATTGCTCTTTTGGAACCTGGCTTGGATTCATTACACTGAGCCCTAACCCTTCTTGCATTCCAATAGAGTAGTATCAATAATCAAAACAGAAGGATGATGAAATTGAAGAAGCACATATGGTAATAAATCTCCTGAAAAAAACACAGACTATAGCATAAATCTACCATCTGCTCTAAGATTTACAGTCTCCCTTTTGCTTGCTAGATGACAAACAGATTACCCACCCTATTAGCCCATGAATCTGGGCTGATATCTGCCTCATACCTAGGCTTGTTCAACTGAGCCTCCTCAGTGGATGGAAGAAGTCTATTGTGTTAATTTTAGACAACAGTCTCCCTTCCCACAATGAGAGGTGTTACTCAAAAGTCATTGTAACAGCTCCTGGTTTCTTACAGCACGGTGAAAGAGAGCAGCAAAAGTTTCTACTAATAAGGCAAATCAGCTGTAAACCCACATTTACAATTGAGAAATGCAACAGAATCAGAGCATAGTTGTGTTTTGTTTAGATAATACTTCACCTTTCTGTGGCTATTTTTTTCAACTGGGACCATGGCATAGGAGAGCGCCCTTTGTTCCTGGTGTTGCCCCGCAACATAATGTGGTTGCTTCCACATGTAGGTAATATTTACCTCTGTGCAAGAAGAGGCCAATTCAGTTCTCTCTACTTTCCAAAACTTCAGTTAAAATTCCATGGTTTTGAGGTACGTTCATGCAGTAGAGCAAGACTGGAAGGAAGCTATTTTCCACCTCTTCAGAAGTGGCTGCAACTTGCTTGTCTTTCACAGAATCCTGCTCCACGCATGTGAATTTGCTGCCAGAACCATTGAAAATATGTGGAATAATCTCAGTGTCTGTAGAAGAAATTTGCATCAGTATCTCCAAAGCTTAACTCTCTCATATCTACCCTCTGTTATCTGTTATTAATTAACCAGGGGATAGGAGTCCCCAGCTCTGAGCAAATACACAAGTGTAACATCTACATCTCTATTTCTGGAACAGGTAATTGTGTTATTAGTGAGACATAACACCCTCAAGGCCTAATGATTTTTCATCCCCCCAGAATGTCCTTTCAGTTAAATTTTTCTCATTTGAATATAATTAATAGTATTGATATTTCAAATGTCTACATTTGACCTCAGATTTAAGACCTCAGACATAAATGAGTCACTTCAAGTCTTTTCTCTGAAGTTTTGTTCCACATCACTGATCTGCATTCTCATTTGGATCACGCAGAGGTTTCAAGCCCATAGTCACAGCTGCATGTAGAGGAAATAGAATCTGAAAGGCATGATCTACAAGACTGCTAAGCACACAAAATTTAAGGAAATCCTGATAGAAATCTTTGAAATTCAGAACACATTGAGAAGTTTTTCATCTTCAGTAAAAAAACAACCAAAAAAAAACCCCAAAAAGCAAACCAACCAACCAAAAAACCCACAAAAAACTAACCAAACCAAAAAAACCAAACCAAAACAAAAATAACAAAAAACCCTCAAACAAAAACAAAACAAAAAACCAACCCAACCAACCAACCTAAACAAAAAAAACCAGAAAAGAGGAAATGAGAAAGTTTAGGTACTAGGTAGAATTTTAAGATATATTAAAAATGCACAGATAGACCTGTTTGGTTGAACTAGATTTTCATAACATTTGACATTTATCCCTCTTACAGTATTTTCTCAGTGAAAGCATCATGAGTAAGATTATTTAATTTCTTCTGTCTCCTTCAAGGTTTCTGCTGGAAAGCTCATTAGTTCTACTTTTTCCTGGTTTGAGAATCCTTAGGCTCATACGAAAATAGGAGATGGTCTAGAAGGTGGATGAGAATAAAAAAAATTCATTCTGAGTATATCCTTTTCAACTTTAAGATACTTTTTCCTTCTAAATGCAGCTGTAACTGTAATACTCCAAATGCTTTTAACTTTTAGATAGGCAGTGAGGGTATGGGTCATAAAGATACACTTAAGTCAGTTAAAAGTTGAACTTCTTTAATAGCAGCCATTTTCTTTTGCTCAAAATGCCTTTGAGAATTCAGGGTGTTTCAGACTAGGCTTTTTCCCCATCTTTCTTCTGCAAATTTTGAGGAAACTCTGGAGAACTGTTACTGCATCAGAGACTGTCTGCTTCTCTGGCACTCTGAACAGATGTGAATAGGACTGTCGGAAAAAACCTCTTGGTAGTGTTTACCATGTAGCTACTAGTATTCTTGCGCAGAAATGGCATGGAATTGCTCATACAAAGGAGCAGTTGTATCTGTAACTTTCTTGTAGAGAAAAACAAAAAGCAATTCCATCTTTCTTTCAATGTGTTACCTACCTAACACATCCCTTGTCTTAGTGGTTGTTATTACAGGAAGTGTAGCCATTGCTCTTCACATACAGAGACATTTGCATCTCTGTCTAGATTGTGTTAATAATTATATTAACTGAATAAACTACTGCAAACAGTTCCAAGGGACATAAGAACCTCTCTGTTATGAAACCTACTAGTAAATTGAACTGTGCCAGGGAGCACTCCTGAGAGCTGAAATTCAATTGTACATGCTGTGAAATTTTTACTATGGTTCTGTTGGGGTTTAATGGCAGTCAGCAATCAAACCCCACATAGCCACCTGCTCACTCCTTCACCGGTGGGATCAGAGAGAGAATTGGAAGGGTAAAAGCTGGAAAACTCGTGGGTAGATTTAAAGGCAGCTTAATAGGGAAAGCAAAAGTTGTGCACACAAACAAAGCAAAATGAAGGAATGAATTCACTGCTTCCCATGGGCAGGCAGGTGTTCAGCATCTCCATGACAGCAGGGCAGTATAACATGTAACAATGACTTGGGAAAACAAACACCATCACTCCAAATGTCCTCCCCCTTCCTTCTTCTTCCCCCCCTTTATATACTGAGAATGATGTCACATGGTCTGGAATATCCCATTGGTCAGTTGGGGTCACCTGTCCCGGCTGTGTCTCTTTCCAGTGTCCCAGGCACCCTCAACATCCTCGCCAGCATGGCAGAAATTGCCTTGGCTTTGTATAAGAACTGTTCAGCAATAACAAAAACATCTCTGTACTATCAACTCTGTGTTCAGCACAAATCCAAACCAAAGCCCCCTACCAGCCACTGTGAAGAAAATTAACTCTACCCCAGCCAAGGCCAGCACAGATCACTAGTATATTTTTGTCCCACATGAGATTGCATTGCTCCAAATAATTTCCAAACTTGGTTTGTGATATATTATGGATCATATCCACTAATCTGTTTGCATGTGCCCAAGCTACTTTATAGGCTAAGATAATTTGGGAATGTGGAATTAAGCTGTTCTCTCCCAGCTGGCATCAGCAACTGTAATGCAGGCACATTTAACTAAACTTAAAGTATATGAAATGTCTCGGCAGAGACTATGTAGTTTTGTTCATTGGAATAATGAAGGGCTAGAAACAATCTCACTTTGCAAGGCTCACTTATTCCCCATTTCAGAGTAGTTATTGAGAATGACCTTGTCCCCTTGACATCTGTCTAAGCACCCTGCTACCAGCTGATACACAAATCTTCTTATCTCATTCCCTCAAATCTCAACCAGAAGTGATGATGCTCATTTTAAAAACTCTTTGCGTACTAAGGCACAAGAAACCTGTTGCCAGCTCTCAGTCACAAGATTTATTTGTGTGAAAGCAGTGATCCTGCTTCTTAAACTACATCTGTGAGTGCATTTTCTCACTCGAACTAGGCAATAAAAAACAAGCTAAAAGCAAAAATGTACACCAAAAATTACAGACAATATACAATATTGCAGGAAAGTTCATTAAGTGTCATAAGAGAGAAATCCCAAGGACATAAACCAGGCAATGTGAAAACTATGTTTCTGAATATCACTTTAAAACAGGTTCCTCTCCATATGTACCCATCCAATTTAGGTCAACTAGTAACAATGCTCAAATTGCCAACTACTCTGATGTAAGGTACTCTGGGGAGATAAATTAGCTTTAAAACAATTACTAATAAAGTGATGCAGCTGAATGAAAATAGTTAACTCATATTCTCAAGGTCAATTTCTTACTTGCTTAGACCTAAAGGTATCAAATAAACTCTTAAATACATAGAAAGTAAGAGATTTAAAAGTTAATCACACCTGTCAAAGTTAAATATATTCTGCAAAAGTCTGAGATAAGTAGTCAAACATTTCATGTCCTCACTCATGATGGTAATGGAATTCCTTTTTAAAGACAACAGTTTCATACTGTAATTGCTAATTCTTAAGGCATTCTTTATCCCTTTTCCTGATGCCTTCTTACATTCTGGAGCAGTCTTATTCTTCCTCCTGGATAGCACAGTATCTGCTTGTCACATTCTACATCTGTGGTGCTGCAGCTTCTAGCTAAAAAAAAAAAAAATCAAAGAGCCAAATAAGAAGGTACAGAATCAAGAGTGGCTGGAACTTTATTGCCATAAATGTGGGAAGATCTGGGTGTATTTCTGAACAGCATTTCTTACTCTTGTCTGGAAAACAGTTTTGAAGACTTGAGTAATTTCCAGGATTATCTGTTTGAAGATACCAGTTTCCAAATTTTCTTTCCTTGCCTTCTAAATGTAATTAATACAAGGTATAGGTAAAACTTGAAGGGAGATTGCATATTAGAAGAAGGATTGCATATTAGCGTGATGTCTATTCATTGACAGTATCTGTATTGGCCTTTAATCTGTATAATATTTTTTAAAAAGTTGAATGTATTTTCATCATTCCACTTTATAACTAAAGTCACGTTAAAATTGGATAAGTATGAGATATTAGGAAGGGCTGTGAAATACTGTTACTTACTTTTGAATTTGGCAGAAGGGGAGGCATAAATATGGCAGTTCTTCTGACTGAAAATCATATATTCCGTAAATAATAAACACCTCAGAAAAAGTGCACAGCCATTTCTGTTATGAGCCTGCTCTTGCAATTTCTCTTCAGTTTTATCTTATCACCATTTTCAGACTAGTGTACCCTGAGTAGAAGCTAAAAGCAAAAGCAGTTGGAGACACAGCTAGAAAGGGGAACTAGATATTTGGAGCATGAGAGCTTTGTTGATCCTTCTCTTCATGCAAAATATACTGTATAGCTTTGGAGAGATTAGCAGGAAACTGATTGATCACCAGTGGTTCAAAGCATTAGTAAAAAGTGTGAGAGTCCCCAGATTAGGAACTTTCAGTCTGAACATAAGGAAAAGACAATGGATGACAAAAAGCGAGGCAATATGTAGTCAATACATAGTCACAAATACTATTTTCTTCATATGGCTACATGGATTATGAATTACAATAATGTGACTGGAAAGTTTCTCTCACTGATGATTTTCACTGAATTCTTGACAGATGAGTTTGGTCATCATGGCTTTTTTGTTACTGACATCCATGGGAGTCAAACTTTATATATGGTCTGTGAAGTCTTAATGAATGCAAAAGCAAACATCCTTGCTGGCTTTTTAAATGGGAAAGCACAACTGTGCAGAATCCTAATAATTGTTTTGTCTGCTTTTATACAGAGAAGCAACTACTTTCTCATCCATAGTATTTTGATGACTCTCTTGGTTTTGAGCTGTGGCTTTGTATTTTTTATACAAACTTTGATACTATTTTATTTATGATTTTTAGAGTAGACCCTTCAAGTAGTTAAATCAAAGCCCTCCATTATGGCCACAAACTGAGCATTAGAGACCCAGGTAAAACATTCTTTTGAGGACACTTTTGGGAATAACAATATACCAGATTTTATATTTCAGCTTTGGCTTGGAACTATCTGTTTTATCTAACAGCTCATTTGAAGGTCAAATTTACCAGGGAAGTCATTGGTAAAAAAGAAACTTCTTACCACCTCTTCGCTTACAGTCTCAGTGGCATTGAAGTATTCTTTTTGTTGTTACATTTAAGAGATTATCTGTGAGGGTCAGAGTTCAAACTTTTCAAATATTCCATCAATGGTACTAATTTCTGACAAAGTAACTGTGAAGGACACAGAAAAGCATGGTAGAATGAAACAAATAATTTGAAGAATAATCTCTAGGTGATGTAACTGGCTAAGAATGAAAACCACTGTTTTTTCTGTGTAGAGGAGTTAATTATAAAGCTTCCCTGTATCTATTGCAAATTATTTTCTAATGGGAAAATCAAGAGGTAGTTGCTACATTGTTGAAAATGTTCTAATTGCTCTTCTTCAGCCCCATCTGTTGGAGTTTTTCTTTTTCCTGCTTCTGCAATTTTCACCTGGTCTCCTGGTAAAGAGCTGTAGACAGTAAAGTGGACAGCCCTTTGGACTTTAAACATCATTTATTTCTTCTAGTTGAGCTTAAGAGTTTGATGCCACATGTTTTCTTCTATTTTTACTATTTTAATATCAAGTGCCTGTAATTATAGTAAACATAATAATACAATCCATGTTTATTATTATGATTTATGATTATGAAATTATAATAGAGGACTATAATGTCATAGAGTCATTGAATCATAGAATACCTTGAGTTGGAAAAGACCTCCAAGAATCATTGAGTCCAACTCCTAGCTCAGCACAGAACACCCCAAGAATCACAGAATCACACAGTGTGCCTAAAAACATTTTTCAAATGCTCCTTGAACTCTGGCAGACTTGATGACATTACCACTTCTCTGGCTTGTCTATATGCTTGCATACATATTTGAATTTCCTCTTTGTGCCTGTTCCTTCAAACTGTTGCAGCTTGAGCTGATTCTTAGCTCAAATTGCATCAACCTTGATTGTTCCACTAACAGAAGTCCCTCATTTTGTCCTTGTGTGCTGAGCAGCAGGCAGCTTTTATAAACTATTATCCTTTTGGATTTTCCACAAATGCAAAATAGTGCAGTAGGGCAAACCGAAGCAGCTTACGTAGAGCAGTTCAAAGGACTAAGAAAAATTTTGATGTAATTATCATTTAACTGAATTAACTTGAGTCAATAAGTTTCTTGTGCATAACAGATGTAAATAACTATTCAGCTACTTTAAGTGTCTCTGCATTAAGGGTCTTTTTATAGTTTGGTGACCAGTAAGAAAAAATGGGAAAATGCTTGTCTTCAGAGGCTCAAAAAACAGGATTCCAGTAAATGTGTTTTGCACTTCTGCTTTAGAAATCCAATCTTATTTGGGCTAATTAGCAGAAGTACACAGGAACAAAATATTTTCCAGTGAAAAATATTGTCTTTGTTACTCTGCAGTTTAGTTAGAATTAAGATATCCCTGTGCTGATATAATAGGCTGCACTCAGATACACCACAGACAAATCACAGCTTGTCTTGATATTTAGAGACTCTGCTTCCCTCTTGTCCTGGTTTTTTGGCAGGACAGAGTTAATATTTTGCAGTAGCCATGAGGGGGCAGAACCTGGAGCTTTGTGAGTTTGTCTAGGTTGTTATTCTCTACCACCTCATGTCACCCCTGGGGTCAGAAGAAAGGCAAAGGCACAGAGCGTCCATCAGTCACAGTTGATTGTCTCAGGGTGGCACCACATCAGATGGGTTGGTGAGAGCTTTTTCTTGTAAGTCACCCTCTTTTTGTACACTTTTGTCATTAGTATTGTTTCTGTTACTGTTTGTTTTCTTGCGTAATTGCTGTTTCCAGTAAATTGTTCTCATCTGTACCTGTTATTTCTGCCTCTTTTCTCTCTCACCGAAGTGTGGAGGAGAAGCAAGCAGCATCTGATTTGGGAGAGTCTTGTTTGTGGCAGAGATCTCAGCTGGGGAGTGCCATTCCTAAACCATGAGACCTCCATGGATGGCAGGGACTCAGCTGCCTCACCATGGTCTTCACCAGGGGCTGTTTGCAGGGGAATCTCTGCTCCAGCACATGGATTATCTCCTTGCCTTCCTTCTGCACAGACCCTGGTGTCTACAGGGCTGTTCCTGTCACATATTCTCACTCCTTTCTTCTGGCTGCAATTGTACAAATGTTTTTCCCCCTTTCTAAAGGACTCTATCCCAGAGGCACTACCACAGTCACTGATGGGCCTGGCCTTGGCCTGCAGTGGGGACATCTTGGACCCAGCTGGCACTGGCTCTGTGGGACATAGAGGAAGCTTCTTGCAACTTCTCACTTCATCCCAGTAGCTGCCACTACAAAAAACTGGCCATACAAACCCAACAAACATACTTCCAGAAAAAGTTAGCTTTCTGTAAAACAGTATTACCATATTAATTTTTCTGCGAGACAGATTTGGCCTTGGAAGACACTCCTTTTGATATCTTTTTAACCGTTAAGTGTCTTTACCAATAGATTGTCAATGGGACTTTCCAGGATACCAAAGTGAAAATGAAATATTTAAGTAGAATAAAATAAAGACATAAAATCTCTGAAAGTTTGGCCAAGGAAGGTGTATTAGTGCTGCTATCATCAACCTATTGTAGTCTTTTTTCTCAAGTATTCTTGGCCCTTGAATTTCATCATCTTCATCTGGCTATTAAGATAAAGATACTCTTAATAGCCCACTATCTGTTCACAAGTCTAAAACTGAGAACCTGTTTTTTCTACTACATGTAAAACCTAAGGTATAAGGAAATATGAAGATATATAATATGGAGTTCTTTTATTTCCCGGTGTTCTGGAAGACAGTGACCTTTCTGCTAGGATTTTTTGTTACTATTCAACTCTTGAGGTGCCTTTAAAATCTTATTTCTCCTTTTAAATTTTTTATATCAAGTTAACTTATCCTAATGTCAGATACTAATCACTTTTTTTGAAGTAACATTTATAGGAGGAAATATTAACAGAGAGGGAAAAATGATTGAGTTTTTAATAGTCCTCCAAGAATGTACAATTATTTGAATAAAATAATTTTGGAGGGATGTCTTTCTAGAGTATAAGTCATAGCTTTTTTGAGCAATTTCTGGAATCTGATTTTCTAATTTCTACCTTGTTTTCTTCACTTTTGCATACCATAGGACTTTCCCAGGGAGTAGCTATTACTCTAAACAGCTCCTGGCATCCTGAATCGTAAGAGATTTCTGAAAATGGAAAAACTGTTTTTATTATGGGATAAGAATCTCTTGGGTCTAGAAGGCTGTGAAACTTCACCCAGGCTTAATGCCAAGGTCAGATTTTTGTTTCTTTTTTCCTTAAGCCAAAATGACAAACTTTTTTTTTTTTTTTGAGACATTGTGGACTCTTCATTTTCTAACTGGTGTAAATGGTTAAGTTAAAGATACAAAAACCCCCCTCACTTCATAACAATCTGTGCTACATTATATTTTTTAAGGGGCTTTATAAGCAAGAAAATAAATCAATACCTTTGGGAGAATAAGTTGATTTGGATTTTCCCAAGAGATAGTCGGACTTCAAAGGTAGCAAAACTGAGGTAAATGCTTACCACAGAATCATCAGGGAAAAGTTCCTACAGATGGAGGGAAATCAAAAGATCTGTTTCAAAGGACAGCCTAATCTTGCTCTCTAATTTTATGACTCTGTGCCAGTGAACTGCATAGGAGAAACCACTCTGGATAAAATAGAGGTGAAGAAAACATCAGTGTGTATCAGCCATGAATTTTAATCAAATAAAGGACAAATGTGTAGAATCAAGTTTCTGCTAATGCATATGAGAATTCTCTAGTAATGCAAAAGTTTACTCAGCTGTGATCTAAAGAGAATAAAATTTTACACTGTGGACACAGATCAAAGTGTAAAAATACACAATATTTTCATTGCTAGGGTTATACCTAAGTCCTTTGAGAAGAGAGCAGTTCTACTCTCTTCTCAAAGAAGAGAGTTCACTGCTGTGAACTGTGTGCAAAAAAATGCAACTGCTCATTTTAATAATATCATTTTAATATTTTGTTTTCTATTTTTATCTGCATTTAACTGTCCAAGTTTCAGTGACATTTGCTGTGTTTTTTATGTGCTCTTTCAGGCTTTGGGAAAATATTTAGGAATTTACTGCATGTATTTCCCTGGGATCTCTGTCCATCTTCATGCCAAACCCTTGCCCCTTTATGTACTGGTGGAATAAAAATATACTTGTTAACATTTGCTGATGGTACAGAATCTACCTCACCCAGTGGTGAACACTGAGAAGGAAGTATCTTGACTAAAGGGAAAACAGACCCTGAAGTTCTCATGGGGAGAGCACATGTAACACATTAGAATGCAGACATTAACTTGCTTCTCACAGATAACACTGGAAGTTTTATTCCTAGAAGATTATGCCACAAATATGCTGTGTAGGTAATTGTGAAAGAGGAATCTGGAAAGTATGTTTGGGATTTCAAAGTAAGTTGCATTTCTTGATTTATAATTGTATAAAATTGACCCATATGATTGTGGTAAATGTCAGCATCAAAGACACAGGCAAAAGAATGAAAGAACAGAGCAGCCCAGGGAAGAAGGGGCAAGCATCTTCCCACAGATTAAAAAATTTAGCTGGAACTGGTTTAATTAAGCATGGAATTAGCACGTGTGGTAACAAGATTTTTTTTTTTTCCTGAAAGGACCAGAACTTCTGCTAAGGAGAAGACACACATGATGGCATCTCCAGGAATTAACCCACCAAAAATCCCCAAACACACTCTTGGGTACTGGAAGGGAAGCATAGCTGTTCAACAGGAGTGTGTACGACATGTAGGATTTATATTTATGGTTTCTCATAAAGTTATGCCAGAGTTTGCAAATTCCTTCTGAATTTACACCTGGCAAACATTAATAATATGGGAAGGTTTTCTTCCACATGCTGTTGGACTGACATTTGGATTATCTAGGGCACATGAGAATAGGCCTTGGGGAAATGCTAATAACACAAGCGGAGACCTGTGAATGAATCAGTCCTGCCAGACTTTTTGGTGCAACACTCACAAGGGAGCTAACTACAATCCACCCGTGGCATCAGCATGGTCTTTGGGATCTTGCCTACAGAACCACAATGGTTGCCCTATTTTGAACAATGTCACACTGCATATGTTGCAGATTTACATGTTGAAATGGAAAGAGGAACAGATTAAGGGTTTCTCCTTCCCTATTAATGGGATTGATTTGTAACAAGCATGAAGGTTCCTAATAGAAAAAGAGTTTTATTTTAATGTTGTGTGTCTGACTCTCTTATTATCATATCTCTGGCTGTATAAAACCTATATAGTTTGAGAAGCCTGTCTTATTCTTTCTGGTATTCTGGTATTCATGCTGAGCCAGAAAAATATGGAGAAACAATGAAACTATCACATCTTTGGTGATGTATTTAGTAGGTTTATTTTTCTTATGTTTCAGTCTTGGCTAATTATTTTAGTGATTTCGTGCAGATACAGTAGAAACTGATTCATCACTAAACATAAGTTCCATTGGAGTGACTATTTTACAATGGCTGAATAAATCTATGTTAAAGAATAGTCCCTTCCCCCAAGTGATGCATGGCATGCAGCTGTATATTATTTCTATAATCAGTAAATACTGCAGAGACTATTTCTAAAAGATTAGATGCTTCTGAAAGACTGCTGACAGCTTTAAGTGTTGCATAGCAAGAGTGATTTGCAGCCTTTAGGCAGACAAATATTAAAAACTCTGAGTGCCATTTTTCTATTCACATTTAAGAAATGGTGAAATAGAAACTTCTTTATTGCTACGTTTTATATGAAGATTAGGTCCTTAAAAGAGCAAGGCGCTTTTATTGTGCATAATATGGTATGCATCAAAGCAGAAGGAGCATAGAATATTTCATCTGATATTAGCAGCATTTTAGCATTTGCTATTTGTTATTGTAAGGCAAGGAATTGTATAGGTAATAAAGGATAAAATCATCCACAAGAGGAAAAGCAAGTTCTGTGTAGTATAGACTCATGTGTATGAGTTTGTTAAGATTATATGTTTACCTTTCTAATACCTGAGCACAAGTTTGTACATTCTGCCCCGTTACACTGGGCATGTGTGATTTACACAGCATAAAGACAAAACACTGAGTTATAAAAACTGCGGTTCATCTTTTTAGCATCAACAGAACCCAGAAGCTCTTAGAGACAGATAAGGAGTGTTTTAAGTTTTCACCAACTGGCCTATTCTGGAGGTGAGGTAAAACTTGGGTGCTGCTAATGTTCAAACTAGTCTTGCAGAAGACATATGTGTATGGATTTTTGAACAAACCTGCTGCCAAGCAAAGTCCTAATCTGATGCCTCCATATAGCTGAAGTGTGTAGTAGTCCCGAGCAACTTGCCACAGTTGAATCCCTTTAGCAGTTGTGAGATGTTGTCAGAGCAAAACCAAACACCTTCCTCCCCATACCTTCCTGCCTAGCTCCTTAAGAGCACTACTGCCTCTAAAGCAAACTCACCTGACCCCTCATGAATCAGCTCAGCCTACCAAATTAGTGAGAATTATTGCCTCTGTGAAACATCACACCAGAGAATCTTACCTACCAATCCTGTAAGCGTTCCCCCAAAGTATAGCATAATACATAAATAATACACAGACTGCACACCTATTACCTTTGGCTGGAATCACCTGTGATTTCTTGAGAGAAGGGATAACATAATTTCTTCTCTAAGTGTTTTTTTTTATTCCAACACACAATCCTGAATGAATCTGATATTGTTCTGTACTTGTGGCTGTAGCCTTATCTAGGAGAAACATAGATAATTAGGAAACAAGTAGTTGGAGGTGTTTGCTAGTAGGAGATGTTTGTTAATTCATTGCATGCATTGTATCAGAGAACCAATTTGAGTTACAATATTATTGAAGAAAAGAAAAATTCCTTAGGGAAGAAGAATTACTAAACAGAAAGTAGAAACTGTTTAGATTCACATATTTAGTAGTCGTAACCATGAATGCAGAAGTAAGAATACAATTACACTGGAAATTGGGAGTACTTTGATATTAGACAGAATTCAGCTGTTCTTATTTTCCTGAAAGGATGCCTGAATGAATGCAAAGAGCTAGTCAGTGGGCTCTTAGCATGATCATTTCAAGCAATATGTAAGAGAAAGTAAGTATAAAAGAAACATTATTGAAATCAGGATGGCAAACTGACTTGCTGTGGAGAAAAAAGTGAGTAACAAAAAAAGGGAAAAATAGGGCTGCATGTTCTGTGCTTTAATGGATGAAAAAAACCAGATATATAAGGACAATATTAAAAAGAAAACTTGAGAATAAATGAAGCAGAAAACCCCACTGAGAATCAGACATTCTTTTGTAAAAGAATGAAACAGACACTTATTTTGTAAAGGCGAGTGATGGTTAAATAATCGTAAGTGCAGGAAAGGACAAAACAGCTGTCAAAGAGCTGTTTATTACCACTTGGTTAATGAACTTTCTTTAGCATGGTAAACAGACCATAACAGAAAGAAAAATAAAATATGTGGACATTTTGTATGACTACAGGTTGCAAGGGCTAGTGAAGCTCAGTTTTGTGTGTTGACAAAATCCTGAGCAGCCTTGGAACCAATCAAGATTACTGCTTCAAATATGGAATAGATAAGGCATGTATGAAACATAACTTGAAAAGCAGCATGAAAGAACTTGGTGAATTTTAAGTTTTTCAGCCTAATGTTAACATTGGTTATAGTGCTAGAAGAACTGCTTTTGTGAGGGTCTGTGGGACAAAAATACCAGTTAAGTATCCAGCGTCAATTTCTCAAGATCAAATAGTGGAACCCACTGTCATTTCCTCTTCTGGTAGAACAAGACTAGTAAATGAGGGAGAAAGAGGTGTTGTGAGACACTGGCTTCAGTGTGTTATCATACTGCTTGATGTTCTTATTTGCAAAGTAAGGAAAGACAGTCATCCAGTGGGAAAACACTGTGTGTTTCTCAACTGTGTGCTCTCTGGGAAGAAGCTCCACTATTACATAAGCCTGTCTACATCAAGCTTCTGTTCAAGAATTTAGTTAATGGCCTGGATGGTGGAAAACCACATGTACTATGAAAGTCTGCAGGTATTGCTGTAATACAGAGGGTTTAAAATATTTTGGAGAAAGGAGAGGAGGACTGGCATTCAGACTGTTCTTATTATAATAAGGAGTTGAAACTCAAAAGAACATTACTTTCATGAATCACATCTGAAAAACAAATGCAAATAGTATTACCTTTATTTATATATGTTATATTGTTAAATGTTAGGTTTTCTTTAAATTCACAGCATGAGTATATAGACACTAGGGAAAAATATTTTTATTAGCAGTCAGTGATCTTTGCAGAATTGAGTAACCCTGGAATTCCCTACACTGAACCCCACAACAAGACAGACGTGTATATATTTTTTGAGGAATACCTGAGTAAGATTCTCATGATTAATTGAGCAACTGATGTGATTAGAAGCTATTTTAACTTAACTGAGAAAAACAAACCAGGCTGAATAGATGAAATAAACTGTAGTGCACATTTAGGAACAAGCAGTCAAGCATAATCACATATAATAGGATCACAGAATTACAGAATCACAGAATATACTGAGTTGGAAGGGATCCATAAGGATCATTGAGAATGACTCCTGGGCCTGTGTGTATAAGACAGAATTGATTACTCTGAGGGGAGATACTAATGGAACGTGATAGGAGATGAACAGAAGGGATAGGGTGTATTATTATAGGACTACAGTGAAAAAGCAAATTTAAAAGAACAGCTGATGTCATATTCTGCACAACAGGCCATATTGTTACTGCTAGGGAGAGGATACACAAACACACCATCAGGCTGTCTAAACTGGTAACACCAATTTATACAAACAGAGAATAATTTTATCACAGCAAAAGACGATATTCCTGAAATATGTTCTTCCTTTGTGGATTTTCTCTGTGGAAAAGGACTCCTGAAATGTGAACTTTTTCCCAACTGTGCTTGGTATGGCAGTCTGCTGACTCCTTTTGTGCTCTCCCTGTGCCTCTGCATTACTTTTCCTTCTTGGAAATGTGTTAGTGGAGACTCAGGCATGTCTGACCACCTTCCATTTGGTGTGAAATGGAGGAGTACAGTCTGCAGTGGTGTTTCATGAGGTGTGACTCCAGAGCTTTTCATTAGGTTAAACAAAGATGGGGGGCTCCCTTTAACATTTCTAACTGTAATTTTTTGTGTGTTTGTTTTCTGGGCTGAAGGGGCAAGATATTGGGGAATCTTATGTACTTTCCTTATTTTAAGACATTAAATTAGTAGAATCCCTGGTCCACTTTTCCTGTGAGGGCTGTCAAGAGACTGATTTGACACCACGAAGGCTGTGTGGATGAAAATCTTCCTTCAGCCATGGTGCTAGACTGCTCTTTTGCAAATAATGTGAACAATAGTTATCAGAAAGATTACAGAATTCTTTATGACAGAGTATGAAGAATCTGCTATTTGAATTCATGCTATGAAAGGGCAAAAGAATGGAACAGAACATTGTCCTGCTTACACAGTCCCTAACTCAGGGAAAGATTCCAGTTTATTGTACCCAATCTGTATGTGAGTAGGAAAAGTAGTGCATAATTTAAGTATGTGTATATAGGAGAAAAGGTAGTATTTCTGTCTACTACCTCCCTTCACACTTAAACTCTGTATAATCAGAACTTTCCCCACCTTTTTCTGGAAATTTATACCAGAGGTCAGTGTTAAAAAAATAGTGAGATAATTGTACCACTGGTATCTCTTTAATGGCTGTTGTTTTAAATTGCATCACTCCAGAGTGAGGCTATATTTTCATAGTAATCAATACCAAAAATCCACACTGTTGAATCACTCATTTATAAGAAATCGATCCAAATCAATCATGCAGCTTATGGCTGTGTTTATATTGCTTTAGCTAAAGCACACTGTGAAATTAATTTGAGGCTTTATGCCAAAAGCCAGCTATAGGAGGTCAGATAATACTGGTTTTATGGTACAAAGCCCATCAAAAGGTGTAAAAATGTCTCAAACTGTTGATAATTTGTGCTGGATCAGTGCTTTGGTGTAACATGATGGTACTGATTTTGATCTAGAACTGGGAGCTCTAAAGCCAGACTCAGTATGTCATGAAACTATGGACTAACACCTTAGTTCCGGTTATTCTCACAAGTACATCCCAGCTGGTATAAAAATCTCCTCCCTTCGTGTGTCGTGGATTAACCCCACCCCTAAGTACCACGCAGCTGCTTGCTTGCTCTCCTGCTGCCTGCCTGCCCTCCAGTGGGGAGCAAAATCGGAAAAAGAAGTCTTGTGGGTTGGGATAAGAGCAGTTTGATAATTGAAGCAAAGAAAAATACCATTATTGCAATAATATTAATGATAATAATAATAACAATAGTAATGACTGTTGTGAAAAAGAGAATGAGAGAGAGAGAGCAAGAGAGGAATAAAACCTGAGAGGAACCACAATACAAGGTCTTACCACCTGCTGACCAGTGCCCAGCACATCCACCATCTTCCTGGCCAGCTTCCCCCAGTTTACATCCTGGGCATGATGTTCTGTGGTATGTAATAGACCTTTGGCCTGCTTGGATCGGCTCTCCTGGTCATGCTCCCTCCTAGCATCTTGTGCACCTTCTTGTTGACAGAGAATGGGATACTGAAAAGTCCTTGATTTAGAGTAAGCAGAAATTAGCAACAATTAAAACATCAGTGTGTTATCGACATTATTCTCATGCTGAATTCATCACTGCACCATCTAGTAGCAAGAAAATTAACTATTCCAGCCAAAATCACAACAGGATGCACGTTCCTATTTCTACACTGCAGTTGGTCACCACCTCACTTTTGGCATTGCCAGAATGTATGAGCTGGGCTGCACCCTGGGTGGGCCATGGGAATGAAGTGTCCTCCAAAATGTTATTTCTTGTTTATTCTTTTTCAGATTGGGAAATTTCAGTGTTTTGGTGATTCAATCTGCAGATTTCACTAAGCTTTGCAAAACCAACTGAGATTGTGCCTTGTGTCATGAGGTAGGAATGAGTAGTCACAGATGTGTGTAGCACATCATGCACAATAAAACTAAGAAGCTCTTCTGGGCAAAACAAGGTTTATTGTGGGAGAAAAGGTGCAAAAGCATTTATGACAAGTAAAATTACCATGGAAAGAAAATGGGAGGGGCAATGTAACGTACAGACTAAGACTGCAGCCAAACCCTTGGCTTTGTCCTGAGTCTACCAGTTCTCAAACTAGCTGAAATGGCCAGTACTCTACAGATGACCCAAAAACCTCTGCAAAGCAAGCTAATTACTGAACATTACAGATTTTTTAAAATATTCAAAGAAGTGCTGTGTATTAAATATGCATTTATCATGTCCAGCTAGTGTGAATATAATTTGCAAGTGATTATACATTCACAAAGTGGGAAAGCCTTTGTTAAGTTTGAAAATATACTAAATCCAGATTTTCCTTGAAAAGAGAGGTGGTTTTGAATGTTTTTATTTTTAAAATGAGTGAGTATTTTAATGATCAAACAATGAACCAGGGGAAGCAGCTGAATGCGTATGAACAGATGTAGAAATACCTCCAAACCTGCTGGTGAATATGACTCTTTATGGAGAACTATAGTGAAATAATGTACCACAAAATTTTAAAAGGCTTTTCAAAACTGGGAGAGATGATTATTCTGAAAGTTACTATAATCCTTTAATTTTCCTTCTGTGGAATATTCTACATCTAAACACTCTCTGTCTGTAAAGAAAAAGAAATTTTAGGAGTGTAATTGCTGTAAATTAGAACTTGAAGCTGAAATGGGACTAATTAAAACTGGATGCTGAGCATGGGCTGTAACAAAAAACCTGTGAAATATTGGAACAAACAATCAAAGTTTTGTTTTTTTTTTTTTAAATTATCAAATGCCTTCAAATCAAAATTGGATAATAAATTATTTGAATAAGTATTGGGGTAATTGGCAGAAACAGAACAGCCTGTGCTGTGTAAAAGACCAGTCTAAATAATCAGAAATTCCTTCAGGACTTAATTTTATCAATTTCTAGAAAAAGTATGTTTTTTTCACTACTGCCAAACTTGCACTTTCACTAGCTGAGAATCCTGCATAACCAGCCATTGCACATTTTCTCATTTTATGGATATGGCTCATTTCAGCAATATCACATTGCAGTGATCCTGTGCCAAGGCTGCAGTCTAGTTTGGTGCCAATGTAAAACAAAATGAACAAAAGAAAATCTGGGTGTGGAAGTGAAGTATATTAACAAAATTTAGAGCTATACAAATTTGTATCTGTTTACCTAAAGGAGCAATCCCTCCTCATCCAGGATCTGGGGAGTTTATCACAGAAAATTCTCTAAGTGTGCAAATGTGAGCATTCAGATCTGCATACAAGGGTGAGTGTGACACATTGGGCATCAAGTAACAAATGTAGCAATACAACTTAATTACGAACTGAATTACTGACCACTGCTTCCCAGTGACTAAGCAGAAGTTAAAATGTGCCCATGCACCGGAATTTACTTTTCTTTGGATGCACTTTCCCTGGGATGCCTTCATCTCTGGTCATTTGGACTTCCAGTCTATTCCTGCGCTTCTGTGGTGTTACTGAAAGACATATTGTATCAACTTCCACCTCCTGGGTGCTAAGATAGTTGGTCAGCATAGCTGTGGGCCTTTTCACACATCTCATTTCGGTACCCAGGAGCATTCCAATCTGATTGACTGGAACAATGTGAGCTGCCTGCCCTGGTCTGTACTGAATGTGGTTACAGAACTGGGTGCTGTTGATGGCTGATGCTTCCAAAATTGTTTAAATTATGAATAGAAACTAATAACAGAAGTAGTAAATAAATACATTAAAATGCCTACTTGTTGTTTTACTACTTTCTTTCCATTGGGGAAACACTTTTAGTTGTACTCAGTGTTAGCCTAATTTTTTCCCCTCATGTCCATGAAATTCCCAGCCCATAAATATTCATCAGCTACAAAATGTGTGTTTTACTTTGTATCAAGTGTGACCTCACATTTAAGAATGATAAATAGTGGATATGTGTAGTTAAAAATTGATCGGACACATTTCTGTCCAATTTCTCGCCATTTGTCAAAACCAGTCTGACTTTCTGAGACATGATCCTGGAGAGTGCATAAACGTGTGAGCTTGCTGTCCCTTGGTCCTAGCACATAGCCAGATTCTACAGTGTTTGACCTCCATGCCTACAGGAATGAGAAACTTACTGAGGATGAGCAGAAAGGCTGTCTGGAGAAGAGATGGTCTTTCTGTTTTTAACTCACAAGCTCTAATATTTGCATGTATATCATATATGCAGCTATAATTGCTGTAACCTAGACAGAGTTATTCTACCATTTCCTTTTAAAGGAAGGACTGTTCTTTAAACTATGAATTTCTTTGATGGCAGATTATGTTCATTCTAGCCAATAATTTTTATTGTACTTCTTTCAAGTCTAGCTGTAAAATGCACATAGCATACACCCTTGACCAGGGTATTAAAAATTCAGTTACCAATAATTTAGTGACAAAGTTCTCCCCAACTTAATTCTGTTATGCTCCACAGACTTCTTTGCATAAGAGATTAATATCCTACTAGCTTTTATTTGTTCATTCATTTTTTCAGTATTTCCACTCTGTGTATATGAGGAACATTTGGCAGGTTCCCAGCTAAACAATTACTTTTAGCAGCTTGAGTCAGCCAGGACACTTCTTTCATTAGAGTGCTGATGAATTGTTTCTTCTACAATGTGAAAACGGTTCTTGCTGTTTCTACTGTCTTTGGGAAATTGACTTCCTGAAATCTGTAATCAATTGGTTAGGTTCCTCTTTAAATATTTACTAAGCTGTATTCTCCTGGTCCCATACGCATTAATTCCAAATATACGTCATCAATAGAAAAATCCCCCTTCCCAGCCCCAAATAAACAAGTTGTCCTTAGAGAATATGACATAAACTGAGCTGATTTGATATTTAGAGCTATTTCAATGTATTTCACTGGTGCTGCAGTGCTTGGATGATTTCTGTTAAGACAGAAGCAGTTTGTGAAAGATCCCACATCAATTTCAATCCATTTCAGTGTTTTCAGGTATACATGAAAATATATTGGCATCATGTCTGACAGCTCTATGTACCTTACTGCAGCCCAGGCAGTAGTTGAAATCTGGTTTAATTTTAGGATTACTAACCTGAACTGAAATGATGACTGAGAGACAGCAAACTGTATGGGCAGATTACAAAATTCTATTTGTCAGGCTCAAACCTGAGGAGGTTTCATTCTGGAACTGCTGAGGATTATGTATTACATACGCCAAGGCTTGTTGCATTTTGCCTGTTAACTGATTCCTAATCACAGGTGTCTTGAAAGAAAAAACTAGAGATGTCTGTCTGGAGTATCACAATATGTTGGTTCATCCCAGAAACTGTTTGCACATACGTGTTTAAGGAACATTCTCACCTACCTTTGTTTCGAGACTCCATGCTCTATGCCCTTTTGTGTCCATATCACCATTAATGTTTTAAAGATTTGGCAGATTTATGTGCTTCCCTACTGCAGAAATACCACTGAATGAGTGAAGAGTACTGATCTGTAACATCAAGCAGACATGCAGCTATGTGATTTCATTCAGTAGCACTGAAAATTGTAAATGCCTGCAAGTTTCAACATTTTTATAAGTATTTTGCTGAATCAGGAGTTATCTTTAGGCATTCAAATTGTCCCATTGTGGTTCCTGGAATCACTATATTTTAAAGGATTTGTTTTGCTGCTGTAATTGTGGCCTTTAAGCTCTTCACAAAAAGGCTTGCCAAAAGCAGAACATCTACCATTCCACTTTTATCTCCACGTTATACCTTTTTGAAGAGAACTGGCATAGCTATTGCTTCTTCTATGCTCTTTTTCATAGCTATTAGCTGAATTCTAAATGGAATTCTCAAAATTTGGATTACTTTCCTGCAGCTGAGATGTATTTAAAAATTAATTAAACTGGCAGTTTCTGATTGCCAGCTTAAATACATTTAAGCACATTTTCATTCATTTTCAAAAGATGGAGCTCCTTTCTGACAGCTTGTTACCTAATGCATTCCATCAGACCAGTTTCTTTCCAGAAAATAAAATGTATTTTATCTTTCTACAGATAAAGATCTAACTTCCAGTGTTCATTTTTGAAATCTTGCCTGTCTTTGACTAAGGGACTGCTGCTTGCAATTTATATTTGATGCAGAATTTTAACCTAGTGGAAGTGTATGAGAACTTTGAGTTTCAGTGGAACCAGGATTTTATTCACAAATTTCATACTCTTATCTATGAGATTATTTTCTGTCCTTTTCTGGTTTCTTCCTCTGACTTTACAGATAGTTTGTGTCATATGTGGCACCTGCAGAGGCATCTACATCTTCATGTGCAGTTGTATGTTGGCAATTGTTTGAGATGTCACATGATGCCTTTGCAGAAAAAAAATAGCTCTACATTGTTTTCTTGGGTAACAAGTAGGACATTTACTCTTAGCTACAGGAACTTTGATGGCAGAGCTAGCAGGCTTTGCTCTGTTATTGTTGCACACTTTAAACTGCTGAATGCTCCCTGACATTTAAAATATAACGCAGAAAAGCATTGTCATTGATAGTGACTTTTAAATTACACAGGGGTAGATTCTTCTTAGAAAAAGAAATAGTAATGACAGAATTTTAGGACAATGGTCTTTAGAGTGGTGTGTGCACAAGAAAATTTGATGGAGTGTGGAAGAGAATATTTTTTGTACCACTAACAAATAAAATAGAATAAAATAATAATTTTAACTGCCCTTATTTTATTTTTGTCTTCTCTCTTTTATTTTACATTTTTTGTACATTTTATAATGTGTGTAATATATTAGTAGAGTGACACATTAATATAATAAATAAATAAACAAACATATATTCATATGTTGTGCAATAAAAAATATTTGGAGGTGACTGCTCTAAGAAGGAGTCCTAGAAAGAAACAAATCCCTAGTCTTAGGCTGTCTGTGGCTGAAAACCTCTAGAAACTTGACTGAGACTGTGCTCCTAGGAATTAATTTTTGGGAATGGGAATTAATAAGACAAGGTATGGGCTGCAGCTTGATTTTTAAAAAAAATACATATCCTACTGCATTTATTATCCAGTGAACAGATAAAGAGCCATGGCCACATACCTCCATTTAGAAATTATTAGCCATTTAGTCCAGTTAAGGATCCTGTTGTGAAAAAAAGAAGATCTAGCCTGTAGATATTCAAAACTTCTGGTCTCTTACACAACTCATGGTTTGTCAGCCTAAAATCACAAGTGTGGAGACAAGTGTGCATCCTGGACCTTTAAAACCAGGCCATTGCCATGACAAATCCAGAGCAAGATGTTAAATTACCACATCTGATCTGCCAGGAAGAAAATGCCTGTCTTGTTTGGTTTATTCTAAATTCTCAAGAAAACTTCATCCCGGTGCAGAAATACTGATTGCAATGATTGTGAGATGCAGACGGTTGGAACAAGTCCAGTGAAGAGCCACTGAATTGATCAGAGGGCTGGGGTGCTTCTCCTGTGAATTCAGGCTGAGAGAGCTGGGGTTCAGCCTAAAGAAGAGAAGGGTTTGAGGAGACATTGTAGCACCTTCCAGTACCAAAAAGAGAGATTGAAAGAGACTTTTTAGAAGGGCAAGGAGTGATAGGATAAAGGAGAATGGCTTTAAGCTAAAGGAGGGTAGATTTTAGGGAGAAATTAATTACTATAAGAATGGTGAGACACTGGAGCAGGTTGTTTGGAGAAGCTGTGAATGCCTTATCCCCAGAAGTGCTGAAGGCCAGGCTGGACAAGGCTCTGAACAAGCCTTGTCCAGGGGAAGGCGATCTGGCTTGTTGTGAATAGCTCTCTCTGTGGACTAATAAATCTTTATTTATTTACATAAATGAAAATACTTTCCATCAAGAGAAAATTAGAGAAATTCTGGCTCTATACTTCTTTTACTATTCTTATCCATTTAAGAAATGAGCAATTAGTGTCAACTAACAATGATAAACATAAAAATCAAGTGTTGGAAAAAAGCCTGTCCTCACTGAAGGCAATGGAATGAGCCTCAGTGAAAAACCATCTTGTTTTTAAAGTATCAAAGCTTAATCTATTGCTTCTCTCTGAACTGTGAATATTTTTGGGGGAGTTGGCTTGCCTATGTATATCATGGGACATACCCATGCAAGCAGAACTACACGTTTTATAAGTATCACACATGTGTTTAAAATGCTTTGCAAAACCAGCACACTCAATTCTGTCTGGCTGAAACAAATACCAGCTGAGAACAGAAAAAAATAATTTTTGTTTGATGAAGACTCATTCCAAGAATCCATTTATTAATTGATTTTTGCTTACCTCAGTCTTTATTTTAATGTAGTTCTGAAGAAAATTGGTATTGAGAAACTGTCCATATATACTTGGTAAATCTGTTGCCCTTACGACTGTAGAACTTACACTAAAATCAGTGAGAGTTTTCTAGAAGCACAAGTTGCTTTAAGTTATGACTAACTGCATTCCTGCAGTGATCATTTCGTGAACACCATCCTATGAGGAGTTGGGAGATCCACCTCAGGTATGAAGGAAAACAGTAGCCTAATACAGAAGAATTGAAATAATAAAGATTTGCTTTCAGTGAGCCTCAACAGAGGAAAAATAAAAAATGGAGAAAGAAGTTAGAAAAAGTAACATGTACATACCATAACCAGAACTTCTTTTGAGGTGGTCTTCATTAAAATGGTCCCCAGAACTGCAGGCAAACCGATTTGCATACAGGTGACAACAATTACAGAGTGAGCGTTGATGAAACCATCATCAGAATGACATGACAGCAAAAAGTGGCATGTGCCAAAAGTCAGGAGTGTATCTCTAGCAGAGGTGATCCTGAGGGTGAAAAGTGATGAGTTCAGGGTTACAGGCATCATGGAGAATATGTGCCATGGTTGTCTCATAGAACAGTTTGCAGTTATTTTGCTGGTGTTGGATAATGCATTTTTACACTGCCTGTGCTTTGAAGGAACGATACACTTGCATTCAGTATCTTGCATCTGATGATATCACCTTCATTTGCATCTCATTAAGAAAGGTGGGACATGCTGAATTAGATGAAAAATGTGCAACTATTATTGTGGTAGAGAGTAACAAAGAAACAATTCCTCTTCAACAGCATTTTTTTCAGCCTACCATCTTTCCTCCATTTAACCAACTCAGATATGGAATAATGGATTATTATGCTCAGTAGCCAAGATCTTCATCCTGCACTCAATGACCGACTTCACAGGCAATGAGTGTTACACTTTTGTCTTTGCCCATGTGACTGAGGATATTGAATTTTAGTTATCACAGACTCCATTGAATATTACTATGTTCTTAGGTTCATTATAATTTGTGGCCATTGATAATTACATTTTGATTTAACTATCTTGATTTACAGCAGCTAGGAAACCAAACTCACATGTCTCAATAGTTAGATTTATTCCAACTAAATTTCACTGTTCTTAATCTGGGAACATTTTGTTAAACTTTTAAATTTGAATACTGATATTAATTTCCATCTACCCTCTAAATTAAAATATGGCCAATGCTATTACTTATTGAAAAGGCTTGAAATGTATTTCTCTACCCAATCACCAGAAAGATGGGTGCAATACAAACCAAATGTTGTACAGATATAGGAGTTTACTCCAAACTGTTTGCATTAGCTAAAGTAGTTCTAGGAGAGGGAAAAGTTCTCTATAGAACTAATTACTGACAAGGCTCTTCAGAATTTGATACCAGAAACAGGAAATAAATAACCTCATCAGGTGAAAATTTCACATTTATTAAAGTGAAACCTCTCAGGAAAAAGAAATTTACACTCTTTTTTCTAGTGGGACAGTATTCAAAGTTTCACAACAGAGAAGAGTTTAGAGAGCTTACCTATGATGTGAAGGGAATGGAGTAGTACTGAAAACTACAAATAGAAACTTACTAGAAAGAAATATAAGAGGCAGATAGGTGAGATGTAGAGAGCAATGAGGTCCCCCCTGAGCCTCCTATTCTTGAGACCAACAAACCCAGTTCCCTCAGCAATTCCTTGTAAGACATTTTTTGTAGATGCTTCATGAGCCTTGCTGTCCTTTGCTGGTCATGCTCGATCTACTTTTCAAAGGAAAGGGCCCAGAACTGAGCACAGTACTGAAGGTGAAGCTTTCAGGCAGATAATCACTTTCTTAGTCCTGCTGGCTACACTATTCTTGATATAGGTCAGGATACCATTGGCTTTCTTGACCACCTGGGCACACTGTGGCTCCTGTTCAGCCACTGTCACCACCAGCCCCAAGTCCCTTTCTGTTGAACTGCTCTCAAGGCACAGCTTCCCAGCCTGTGGTGATGCCTGGGGTTGCTGTGACCCAAGTCTGGACCCAGCACTGTGCCTTGTTCAACCTCCTGCAGTTGTGTCCTCAGCCCATTGATGGAGTCTGTCCAGGTCTCTCTGCAGAGCCTTCCTGCCCTTGAGCAGATCAACACTTCCTCCTTCGAGCAGATAAACACTCCCACCCAGCTCAGTCTTTTCTGCAAATTTACTGAGGCTGCACTCAATTCCCATGTGAAATCATCAATAAAGGATGCTGCTGAGTTGTATTTCCAGCAGACACCTGGCAAGCTGGAGTCACCCATGGGTACAAAGGCTGGCGGCCGTGAGGCTTGTGGCAGCTGCTGGCAGAACACCCCAAGTGCACATTCGCCCCGGCCAGCCGGTCTGGAGCAGAGTCCCCATGGATTGTGTCCTGCTGACCTTCCCCAGCTTCACCCAGAGGCTCTCAGCCATGTCATCTTCATCATCATCATCATCAACTTCAATACAACCAACGCCCTCCCTAACACACAGTGCTATCTCACCACTTCCCCTGCTCCACCTCTCTCTTCTAAAGAGCTTTAAGACACCCACTGCAGCCCTCCAGTCATGAGAGACAACCCACCACTCTTCCATGAGAGAAATCACCACAGAGGAGGATGCAGCCACAGTTTGAAACATGAATCCCTAAATGAACATACCAGGCTTGACTTCCACAAATAAGAGAATGGGTAATTATTTTTTCCTGCTGTCCTCTGCTGTGTGGTTTGGAGCCAGATATATTATTAACTTGAATGGTACTGCAGACACAAAGAATCATAAATGCCATCTTCCTCAACTCTAGTCTCTCTCATTGTCTTGCAATAATTAAACACAAGCAAATTTATCCCCATGATGGCAATGTTAATCTGACATTAAGATAAACAAAAACAATATGTGCATTTATGCAGAAAACAATTTATTTTTTGTTTGAAAAGCCTTAGCCAGCATAATTACTCACTACAGTCTTGCACAAACAGAAATGGAGAATAAGCAAAATGCAATTGAATTCAAGGGTGATATCATAATATTGATTTCTTACTAAATTAGCATATAGTGCAGAAAAGGACTGATAGAAAGTGAACAGTAGATGTGTGGCTGCATCTAATTTTCATGGAGCTGCAGTGCTAATTTTCATGGAGCCATTTTTAGAAAAAGCTAAGAATAACTTTGGTCAGTTAATGAATAAACTGTTTTTTTCTCAGTTTTCATAATCAGGGTTGAGTGGGGGAAAAAAGAATGTCCCACAGGTACTCAGAGGGGAAGGAATAAAGAAGCTTTTGCCATGCCCCTTTTTCTTCTAAAGGAGATGGACAGAAACTGGTAAAAACTGGCATTTTACTCTCCCCTCTGAAGAAGTGGAAAGAGAGAAATTAATTGCTCCTCTCAGGGACATAATTCTACTCTTCTTTACAGTAATGCAATTGTGTATGCACCAGCATACAGGTTAAGAAAATCTTGCCTAGCCATTCATGACTAACATAAAATTTGTCTTATCAAGAAAAACTGTGATGAAGCTTGAGGGATACATGATGTACTGGATGCATAAAACATATTGTGACTCTTTTGTATGAACAGTCATTAAGAGAAAATTATTGCAGAGAATGGAGAGGAAGGGTCTGGTTTGTTAAAATTTCTTTAACATGTTGTTTTCAGTTGTTTTTTGGTTTTTGGGAGTTTTTTTGTAGTGGCAAAGATACAGACGCTACAGTGATGAGTTCTTGGACATAAGTAATTAGAGACAGCCTATAACCAAATTAGTAAGTTGCTAGCTTTGCAACTGAATTCATTGCAACATGTGTCTAAAGGCAAAATTTTGGTTCTCAAAAAGCCTAGTTGTAGATGAAGAATCCTAACAGTTTTAGCAGGATATTGTACTGCAATTACACAGTTGTAATGTGACATTCTGATAGTTCTGAGGGCCTCAAAATCTGATCTCATCTACTTAGGTGAGATTAAAACCAAGGAACCCCTAATTAGGTGATCTCAGACTAAAAAAAACTCATCAGTTTTAACTTATTTTGAACTTAACTGAGTGACAACAGAAATTGTGAAACGGGAGTTCAGATGACTCAGCAAGAAAGGGAACGTTGAATGTCTGTGGAAAATGTGATAGAGGTCCTGAGAGCACAGGAATTTTGCCTAGAGTTTAGGAATTTATCAAGAGTGATTAATGGGATAGGAGACCAGAGGAAAAAAACCCTAAAACATTGGGAGAGAATTAATGTCAAAGAACAGCATCAGCATCCAAGAAAAAACAGGAAACCTCCCATATTCTTTCGGTAGTATTAAGATTTGATCAAATCTCACTTCAGTATCCTCATTAGCTTCTGTCCATTGTAGCAGACAGGATCTGTATGGCTTATCTTGATAGTAAACTCACTCATTAGGTTATATAATGTGTTACAGTCTTTGTGCTTCCAATTGCCATGGTTAGCCAAAATACCTAATTGCCCCCACTGTATGGTTTCCTTTGCTTGATCTCCTTTAAGGCCATCTGGTGAATAGACTGGAAATGAGTTAGGGGGAGAGTGGCTGGAGCTACTCATCTGTATCCTGGCCTTTTCCACTGTTTACTTCCCATGTCAATGTAAGAGAGCCCTCGTTTTTTCTGTGATGAATACTCAGAACTGATTGTTTCCTAGCAACACTGAGGGTACATCTAAGATCTATCTGGATTCACAGACTGAACTCTGTCCAACAGGTTTATTTTGACCTGGCTTAATCCCATACAGACATAACCAAGATGAGGTAGTAGTGCTGCCTTTCATCACCCTATACCCAAAGCCCAGGATTTTTAAAACTGTTTGAAAATACACATCAATTTCCTGAGGTTTCTAGCTCTGCTGATGGAATTGGGTAGCTGAACTACTTTGGTGAGAACAGGCTAAGAAACTCCCTTCTTAGCATTTGATCATAGAAGGACTAAGGGACTGCATGCTCAAGGCACCAACTTTCATGCATCTGGTTTTTGTGGGTCTCTAAACTCCACTTGTTACATAGGAGCACTGGGTGCTTAACTTAAAATGAAGCGTGTTAGTTAGTAGAGTGCTTAAAAGTTAATGACCAACAACAGTGAAAGAGCCCTTATGAACTGGCATCAGGTAGGGGATGCTGCTGAAGGGGCATTTCTGCCTTACACTCTTTCCCTGGCTGTACACTCCAGCTGCCTCAAGCACTAGCATTTGTGCGTGGTACAGAGATTGTACCAGGAAAACTCATAAAGAAAAAGAAAGCAGTTGCAGCTGAATAATCCCTCAAGAGCATGTTTACTTCCAACAAAAACCCCACAACTTTTCTCCCTGAACAAGGCCCCAGATTCCTTGGAATATGTGGTGATTTACTACTGTGCCAACTAATGCCCCAGGTAAAGGAGATTAATAGATCAGCAAAGACAATATCCTCATGGCCTTTGTCAATGTCACTCTAAAAGCAGAGTCTGTGGGGGCCTCTGTAACTCCATGTGACTCATATCTGTATAGATAAAACAAATTGGTTTTCATTTAAAAGGATAAAGTTAGTTTGCAAAGACAAGACCTTTATTGTCTATGTATCAGCCCTCCTTTTTTCAAGTAGTATTTTAAAAACAATAGTATTATATTTATTTCAGTGTGAGAAAACTGAAATTAAATCATACTAACATAATTTTAAAAATTGACACAGATTAATGTACTACTGAACTGCAGGCACTACTGCTGAGCTTCAGTCAGTGTGCATAAAATTGGACAGTTTATATCCTTCATAAGTGAAAATTTTGGAACTCTAGCTTCTGTCTTTGTTGATAAGGAGACAATGATGTTATGTAATTTACTTATAATCTAATGTAGTATTGAAGTTCTGACATTATAAGAGCAGAAGAAGTTATCAGTTGTTATACCTGCAACTCAGTTTTAAGATTCAAATGCCTTAACTTTGTTTTGGAAAATATTGATAAACTCATTTAGATTCGCCTGATAGTTAAAGATGAGGCCTGTAAAAGTCTAACTAGAGATGTTGTTTTCATAATTTATTATTATTATAGAATGATTTGTTTCTTACTTTGTCTCCTCTGAAGTGAAATACTATACATATATAAAAATAGCAAAAATGATATTTGTGATAAAAATCTTCAGAGCATAGATCTCCTTAAACTAAAATTTATTCAAAAGTTTTTAAATGCTCATTGTATTAACTCCTCATTTAGAAGCTAGTCATTTTTGGAGGTGGGCCAGGGGATGGGAAAAACAAACTAAATAAATTTGAATGTGTTGGCTAAAATGTAGCCATAAACAAAGTAACTAATGAGAGAAAAAGTCAGAATTATTGAAAAGCTTGGAATATATTGGTGCTCCTTGTTTAAACAGTTATGCAAACGTTGTATAAAACCTGTGAAAGTTGCTTAAGATCTAGAATGCTTCTAGAAGCTGGTATGTATTTTCAGCAAATACTTTCAGCTAGTTATGTATTTTGCTAGAGGATGAATGTGAATATTAAGCAAAGAGATGAAATAATCTTAATTAGCTCTAAGAAAAACCCTGACTTAACCAAGAGGTTCCTCAGTGTTAGTCAGCAATTTTAAAATTGTATATTGGATGTTATTAAGATTATTCATTTTGCAAACATTAGTTGAGGAAACATGAATTGTGAGTGAGCATTTTTAATTAGATCACAAATATCAGAACATAGTTTTTAAAAAAACATTTAGGCAATATTCTGGATTCTTGGGACCGCATTGCACCACAGAGGTGATTCTTAACCAGCTCCTAATGCACCAGTTCAGTATACTGCTCTCCCTTGTCTCTGACACAGATATGCTGATAAAAACCTCATCAGAGCTGGAACATTGCTTTGTTCCCCACAGCATGATTGGAGATGACTAAAAAGATTCTCCCAGAGTTTCTCTGGAGTCAAATCCAAGTTTAGCAGCTCAGGTATCAAGAATGCGCACAAATGGTTAAAAGATGTTCTCCCAGCTCTTCCTTCATCACAGCTGCACTGTGTTACAGAAGGGGCAACACAGAAAATGTAGCCTAAAGTGAAGTTTTCCCAGAATGTCAAAACTCTGAGAAGTTTCTGCAAAGTTATGAAAACTTACGTTCAAACATGCTTGAAAAGATTTTTGCTTCACAGAGGGAGAATATTAAATCAAACATCTTTTAAAATTGATCTTTCACCTCTAGACTTCCATAAAAGCTGCCCCATGATATATATAGCAGGCATCTCTAGTAAGTTTCCCTTTAGTGATATTGCTTGAATATACCTAACACTTACTAATTTTAGAGGAAATGTTTATCTACTCTTCTATTACTTCTAAGAGTGTGAGGTGAAATGGATTATCCCCTTCTGTGAGATGTGCTGAATTATGCTGTAATTTTAGTTATTACTGCTAGCTCTTGGCAGAGAAAGGCAAAAGTACAAAATGCATATGTTATAAATAATTAGTTTCTGTCTTTAATAAAAATGAGCAGTAAGGCAGCTGAATGGAATGAGAATAGGACACAAGAACTTGCCATCAGCCCACTGTTTTCTATTATGACAGTGTCAAGTGGGATATCTGAGACCATGGAAAATATGTTTAATACCATGGAAAACATATTAGACAGGCATTTCAGCATTCTGAGGTGGTAGTTATTCATGCTTCTTCCAGATTATTCCTCTGGGTCATCAGGCCCTGATTACTTGTAGCGGTCGCTCTCGCTAGAGGAGTCTTGGGACCTAGACACAGTTTAACTTAGGGTGACGGTTTTTATTACTCCCAAGAGTGTCTGTTGTGACAAAGTTAGTTAATATGCCCCTGAGCAGTGCCTGGTTGGTTCCCTGCATCTCCTCCCTCCATTTACCTTATATGGTTATCTTCTAGAATGTTCGGCTTTGTTCGTTAGTTGAGTTGTTCCCCATTGGTTCAGTCTAATGTTCCTCCCTCCTCTAAGCTGATTTCATTGGTTAAAGGTTCTGTATGTCTTCCTTTCCTGCAATCCTATTGGCCTGCGTGCCAAACTCCTCCCCTTCATGTGCCCCTTATAACTCCCTGCACATCCTTGCTCGAGGCTTTCGTCGAAGCCTTCAGCCTGCTTTCCTCCCCTCGTCTCTCCGCCTCTCCCTCTTCAATAAGCTCCCTGAAGTCCTCACTTAAGAGCCTGCATCTCATCTTTCCTGCGCCTGTGCCTCTCTTCGCCATGCTTCCCCAAGAAGCTTGGTGTTGCCCACAAGCGGCCTACTGTGAGGCCTGCAGGGACAGGGCTCCGCCATCCCCAGGGAACTGCCACAATTACTGATCTGGTTCTAAGTGTGCAATAGAGAGGGAACAGAAGTCTGACTGGGCTTAGTGCAGAGCCACCAGAAGTTGAAATAGCAGCATGTGAACCCAGCTGTACCATTCTCAAGACATCTTAAAGCCATGAAGCAGCACTGCTACTCAGACACGTCCGGCATGGAGATAATAGACCTCCCCAGGCGTGGCCTTGGGTGCCATTGTTCCGTGTTTGCAGAACTGGGAGTGTCAAGGAGCAGCTTGAGAGAGATCTCAGTACTTTGCAGCACTTAACTCAGCCTCGAAGCTGAGTGATGTGCTCACTCTGTAGCCTCTGTTAGACCCCAGATGATTCTTGCAGGACTACAGGGATGTCTCAGTGCTGCACAGCTCCTAGCAGGCCACAGCTCTTGGCTGGCTGGACAAGACTGCATGAAGAACTACAAAGCCCAATTCCTTGCTCTAAAAAAGGAAAAAATACTCAAATGGCACAAAGGTGATTCAGAAGTTGGAAATTTATGCTTCCTTGTTGTGTTACTGTGTGGTACCATTAGAAATACACTTGCAGTGTATTTATTCTGATTAAACTAATTGTAGAATTCATTCATTTTTCACCTCTTCAAAAGTATGAGTTTGACTATCCAGGATTTCACAAACTGGCTATACCCAGAGATGGGACACGGGGAACAGTTCTGCTATTGGTACTGAAAGTCACTTACTTTCCTGGCTGATTCACCTTTTCCACAAACTCAGGACTTAACAGTTTATCACATCTGGACTCCTTTTGAGCCAGAACAGTTTGGCTGAGAGCTATGCAGCTACAACAATAAATTTGGCCTTTACCTTTTCTGTCACCTTCTAATATCTTCCAGTCTTTTACAGGATAAAGCCCAAATTTTTTAAAGTACTGTGAAATATTTTGTGCTTTATGAAAGGGGGGAGCAGATATCCTGAAGTGGATCTTATAGTGAAATGCATGCACTTATGTGAAGAGCATGTGTTTCAATTACACAGCCACTTCAGACATTAAGTTCTTGTTTGCTTCTTTGTATTTTAAAGTTATAGTCATTTCTTAGAAGGTTTTGCACTGTATGGAATGGTGCTAATTCCTTTTGATTATACTTCTAAGAGGCACAATGAGAAAACTAAAGAAGGCACTATTTGGTAAAGTTGCCCACTTTCACATCTTTCCTTTCACCACCTTGAAACTTCTTTCACAGAAAACTGTACATACTCTATCAGTTGCAGCCAACTGAAATAATTAATTTCCTTAGCTCCCTAGTTCCTTGACGCTTTCATTTTCAAACCATAACTGGAATATAATTTCTTGAATATCACAAATGCTGTATGTTGTCATGGGGAAAAGTAAACGCCCCCCCAAGATTCAAATCCCTTTCAATCCAAAGTATAATATGCAACCGCATGAACAAAATGCTGTGATCCAATTATGGCATTTCAGTTTTACTTTGACAGATAATACAGTCATAATCTGAGAGTATCAAGAATATGTAGTCTCTTATTTTCCTTTTTTGAAAAACATAGAATGAAATTTCTCAGAAAAGAATGTTCTGACACAATTGTTAATGCTTTTTCTTTTTGTACATACTGAGGAGTCCCTTGTCTGCTGCAGCTGTATCTTAACTGAATAACATTAATATTTCAATTTGACTTTTTAAGGTTGTGTGGTGTTAAGTCTGCATTTACTCTCAAGTCAGGCTGGACTGTATGAGGATAGAGTTTTCCTTGAGTTCACTAGGTGCTTCACTAGGGACATTAGGAGATCATTTACTTGCTTAAAAGTTTAAGGGGAATTTTGGTGTTTTGTTAGTAGGATTAAAGACACCATCACATCAAAAGAGGGAATTTTCCCTTAGTCTACATCTTCCACCTCCTACTCCCTTCCCTTCATCCACGATTGCCTAAATTGCTTCTCAATTTAATTCAGAAAAAAATTACTTTAAAACTCTGAAAAAAGAAAAAAATTAAAAATTTAAGCCGATTTAAAATATTTTAGTTGAAAAAGGACACTGTTGACATTTTCTTGTTGGATTTCTCGGCAAAAAATATCTGGGATTGACTTCACTTGGCTGTGTCAGCGCAAAACATCTCTGGAAAAGGTTTTCCCAAGAGTCCGCATCCCCTGTGGCTTTGAAACGCTAATTTCAGGATAATCTAATTAGGCTAATGACTTGCCCACCACCATGCAAGAAAGCTGGGAGAATCTCCCTGAGATTTCCCTGCCTCCCAGGCTTGCACTTTTTTTTTTTTTTTTAATCAGGTTGCTGCTAAACAGCAAGAAGTATAAACTTTGATTTCACAAGGAAAACAGTCTTTAAAGAGGTAGCTGCTTAGAAGCCAATCATGCCGTGCGTTTGAGGAGACTTTAAAAAGAAAATAGGTGTTGATAATGAAGCTGTAATGCATACTTATATATCGATTACATTTCATGTGTGTGTCAACAGCGTTAAGTCTTCATTCAGTAGGACACATTTCTTGTAAATGTTAGTGCAATCGGCTGAGATAACAGGCATGCAGGGCTGCAGCTCTGGTCTACTAATTCAGGTAATCTCTATGCCTTGATCATTTACAGAGGAGATCACAAGTTTAGGGGAGGAGAAATGCAGTCTGGACCCCTCGTAAAGAGGATCTGGCTGGAATCTGTCCAAACGTTTTGAAACTGTAAATTGAGCTTCAGGTGTTGACTGAGAGAAGATGAAGGAAACCTGAGGGTGTGCAAAACAGACTTTATGAGCCTCATCTCAAGTTTGATTAAGTTAAGCAATTACTTATTTGGCTTTCTCCGTTTACTGAATTTGCATGAGGGAATTACAGAGCAGAATTAAAGATCTCATGTAATTAAAAATATGGAGCTGCAAGATAGTAGAAAACCTGTCATAGAAGTTGTGTTGGAGAACTTTCGTTTGCTTTTCAAGGACAGATAGAGTTAAACCTGTAAACAACATCGCTTTTTTCTAATAACAGATTTTTCCCAGGTTTGTGATTGTTAGTTTTACTTACTGAATAATAACTGATTTGCTTATGATGTGCCAATCTGATTTTTTTTAAGGTTGTTCTCAGTGATATTTTTCTCATTTCACTTTCAGACACAGCCTTTTCCTCTCCTATCAAAATGAGCTACAACCTACAACGGTTTTTGTTTTGTTTTGGGGTTTTTTAGTCTTTTTTACCACTTCTTTTTGTTGCTGATGTTGTTGTTATTGTCGTGAGAGGACAGTAATTTCAATGGTGTGCTGTACCGTAATTCGCCTCCCGGGAGGGCCGGGGAGCAATGCCGCCGTTCTTGGGGGAACCGGGTGGGCGGGCAGCCGCCACCGGCGCGGAGCCCCCGACGGCAGGGCGCTGGGCCAAGGGCATGAATCATCACCAGCTGGGCTTTCATCGCTACAGCACTCGTCAGCGGCTGAGCGGGAGCCCTGTCGGGCTGTACAGGCGTCCCTCCCGAGACACAGAGGAGCGCCGCCGCCCGCGCTCCCGCTTCCGCGCCCGCACGGCTGGTGCCGCTCCTCGGGCACCCCGGCAGCTCGCTGCGGGGCCGGGCAGGGGAGGGCCGAGCCGCACCGTCAGGCCGGTCCCGGGCCAGCCGTGCCGGGCTGAGCCCCGTGCGCCGCGCCCTCGGGCTACCGCCTGCCTGCAGGTGGCGATCGGCACCTCCAGCGACACCCGCTCGGCACCCCCAGCCCCAGGCAGCCCGGGTGTGCTCTGCCCCCCCGCCGCAGCGGGCGCTGCCTGCTCACAAAATGCCCTCTCCCCTCCCCTCCGCCCCGGCGCTGGTCCTGAGGGGCAGCCCAGAGCCACCGCTGCCAGGCGCGGGGATGCGGCAGGACTTGTAGAGGGCGGGGGTGAGAGGGAAGTCGTGGAGGGTTTATCTGCGGTGTCCCCGCAAACGGGAGGGGGCGAAGGGGAATGACACCTGCGCCCACCCGACGATGGCAACCCAGCGAGACCCCTGGGAAGGGCGGGGGGCGACGGAAGGGGAGGGGAACAGGGGAGGGTAAGGACGGAGGGAGGGGAGGGAGAAAGCTAGGGGAGCGCGGAGAGGCAGAGCAGGGAGGAACGGCGCGGGAGAGCGGCAGAGCGAGGGGCAGTATCTCGACAAGCGGCGGCAGGAGGGCCGCCCCCACCGCGCGGGGCTGCGCGCTGGGCAGAGGCGGCGGGGATGGGCGGGCGCGGGGCGGCTCCGCCAGCCGCCGTCCTCCGAGCTTCGGCCGCCTCCCGCCGCGCTATATAGGGGAGGGAGGGGTGGTGGAGCGGGGGGTGCCCGGCGTGGCCAAACCGCACGGGGCGCCGATGCCTCCTGCCAGGGGAGCGCACAAGTGACCGGCGCCTCTTCCCATGTCTGTCTCCTGAAGCGACCCCCCTCCCCCCGCCCGGCATGGATGTGGCCAACAACACTACCTCCCCAGCGCGCTCCCCCGAAGGGACAAGCGGCCCCGGCCTCGCCGAGGTGACCCTGGGCTACCAGGTGCTCACCTCCCTGCTCCTGGGCACGCTTATCCTGTGCGCCGTGAGTGGCAACGCCTGCGTGATCGCAGCCATCGCCCTGGAGCGTTCCCTGCAAACCGTGGCCAACTATTTGATCGGCTCGCTGGCCGTCACCGACCTCATGGTGTCCGTGCTGGTACTGCCCATGGCGGCTCTCTACCAGGTGTTGAACAAGTGGACGCTGGGGCAGGTCACCTGCGACATCTTCATCTCACTGGACGTGCTTTGCTGCACCTCTTCTATCCTGCACCTGTGCGCCATCGCCTTGGACAGGTACTGGGCCATCACGGACCCCATCGACTATGTTAACAAGCGAACTCCCCGGCGGGCGGCCGTGCTCATCAGCCTGACCTGGCTTATCGGCTTCTTGATATCCATCCCGCCCATGCTGGGCTGGAGGACGCCGGAGGACCGCTCGAATCCCGACGCCTGCACCATCAGCAAGGACCACGGGTACACCATCTACTCCACCTTCGGCGCCTTCTACATTCCGCTTCTTCTCATGCTTGTGCTCTACGGTCGCATCTTCAAGGCGGCACGCTTTAGGATCCGGAAGACAGTCAAGAAAGCAGAGAAGAAAAAAGTCGCCGACACCTGCCTCACCCTCTCTCCGGCCACCGTGAAGAAAGGCAACGGGGAACCCGGCAAGGGCTGGCGGCGGACTGTAGAGCCCAAGCCCGGCGCTTGTGTTAACGGCGCGGTGCGGCAGGGTCAGGACGGGACCGCCCTGGAGATCATCGAGGTCCAGCACTGCAACAGTTCCTCCAAGACTCACCTGCCGCTGCCCAGCGAGGCGTGCGGCTCCCCCCCGCCGCCCTCCTTCGAGAGGCGCAACGAGAAGAACACGGAAGCCAAACGGAGAATGGCTCTGTCCCGGGAGAGGAAGACTGTCAAGACCCTGGGCATCATTATGGGCACCTTCATCCTCTGCTGGCTGCCGTTCTTCATCGTGGCCCTCGTCCTGCCCTTTTGTGACAGTAAGTGCTACATGCCCGAGTGGCTGGGGGCAGTCATCAACTGGCTGGGCTACTCCAACTCCCTTCTCAATCCCATTATCTATGCTTATTTCAACAAAGACTTCCAAAGTGCTTTTAAGAAAATTATCAAGTGCAAATTTTGCCGGCAGTGAAGCCCGCCACTCCGGGACGGGGCGAGCGGGATCCTGTAACTTGCTCCACCCGCCTGCCCCGCGCCGCAGTGTGCCCCCGCCCAGCCCCTGCACAGCGCCGTCCAAAGGGCGGGGGGCTCGGGCATCCCCGCTCCGCGCAGCGCGCCCGAGTCGACCGCTCTTTCTCCCACCGGACAAGCCCCACAGATCATGGCAGGGCTCCGCTGGGAACGGCGGGGGACTCCCGGCCCGGGAGGGCTCCGCGGCCGCCCTCGTTTCTCCAGGCCTCCGCTGCCGGGCGCCGGCGCTCCCGCCTCCCTCCCACTCTTCATCATCCTGGGCAGACTTAGAGTTTGCAGGTCGTTGCTTGTGGTGACTGTAAACCACAGTATCTGCCCGAGTAGCATCGGTAAAAACAAACCACCCTATGCAGGAAACCACCATGTCGGGGATTATTCTTGGATTTACGAGGTGACGGAGGTGGACTGAGTCGGACCTCGGTCTGGCAGTGTGAGTATGGAGGCTGAAGGGGACTCCCCGAGCGGAGGAAGGAGCTTTGGGCGCGTTGCTTCCGAGGTTGTGAAACCCTCAACTAGATGTTCTTGAGGGAAAAATAACCGTGTTTGGTAATCTTGCAAAGTACTTATAGCAACTTCCCCGTCAGCGTTACGTGTGCCTGACAGCTCTCCTGCTATGCTAGGACCTTCCAGTTCACCGGGGTTCCCTTTGTTACCACACAGGGAAATAATGGGACTAAAACCCCAACCGCACGCCTCATTATATATGGAGATTTATGGGGATTATTTTTTTTAAATGCCTTTGACCGAGTGTTTCCCAGCAAAGAAAGGCTTGGCGCCGTGCGACTGTCCCTGAGTACGCCGCGCATGCAACGGCACAGGAAGTTTAAGCAACCTGCGAAGTAGCGTTTCTTTCTTTTCTTTCTTTCTTTCTTTTTTTTTTTTCTTCCTTAAGCCGCTTGATACTTTCTCCTGAGACGTTGCGGTTGCTTCGAAGGCAGTCAGCTGCTGCACATTTTGCTCGGGGGGGGGAAAAAAAAAAGAGAAAGAAAGAAAAACAACAACAAAACCATCCAAATCGATCAACCAAAACATTGCCATGTGCTCCGTGGCAGTAGGGGAGGGGCCGAGAGTATCAGCCAGCGGCAGTCGCAGGTGGAGAAAGCAGCATCTCGGTGCAGACTGGGAAGGGCCAGGCTCTCTCCTCCTCCGGGCCAGCCCCGGCGGGGGTAAGCAAGACCCTCCCTGCAATCTGAGCGCCATGGGCAGAAGCAGTTAGTGTCCTGAGGGTTCTCCTTGCCTCACCTGGCCGTCCCTCAGGGCGGCTTTGCAATCCTCCGTCCGCAAAGGGTCCCCCATCTGCCGCTAGCCCAGCTGCTTGGCCCCGGGAAACCCGGTGTACTTCCCCTTCCCCGCCTGGCCCGGGGTTGGGGCAGGACTGCGTTGCCCGCTGCACAGCCCTTCTGCCCGTCCTGCCCTCCTGCCCCTCCCCTGCCGTGCCCTTGCCTCCCCCGCCGGCTCTGGCCGGGACCTGAGGCTGCTTTCGGCCCGGGGAGGAGGGGAAGGTGCCGGGCCGGATACTGGCACTGGGCCGGCTGCCGCTTATCCCTGCGACGGGTTGCCTGGAATGAATGCTTGACCAAATACATATATATATATATATTTTTCCTGTTTATTTTTGTGTAATCTGTGTTGCTTGTAAGTAAAAGGGAATGTGAAATACGTGTGTCACGTGAATGTAAGTGTCCAGTAATTTCTGAACTTCAACCGCTTACATTAAACGAAAATAGTGCTTTTGACAACCTCGGATATGTAGCCGGTTTTCTGAAAATCTTGTTTGGCCTCATTTTCGCAATTAAAGTGATCTTTGATCTTATCTCTTCTTTGATCACTCCTAACCACACGTGTCTTAGACGTTCCTTAAGTGTCGGAGTGTCAGAGGACTTAGCCTGGAGCGATTAGGGAGCCGAAGCGTCTCCTGAGCGCTCAGGTACCCGGTGACTTTGGGAGCACGCCGCTCCGCGGGTGGGGCTGGGCAGAGCTGCAGGGCACCCCGGGGCAGGAACGCGAGCAGGGACGGGAGAGCCCGTACGCGGCGGGATTACTGCCGTGCAGCGGCGTTTGCTCCTCTCAGAGCCTCTTGAATCCCGCCGATTCCACGTCGGCTTCTACACGTTTTGCCTTTTTCCAGATAGTTTTTTCTCTTTGTAAACCGTCCTGTAAACTCTTCGGCAATGATCCCAGCTGGGAAAGTGTGGCCGCCCTCCGGTTCTGCACGATAGACGGCGCGGGGTCCCCCCTGCTGCCCGGGGCTGGCTCCTGACTTCGGGGTGGGATGGGACGGGACCCCCGACTTCGTCGAGAGCCCCTGGATGCACGGCACATCCCGAGACACATCAGATACGGCTGCCGAAGGGGTGTTTCTTCTGTGCTCGCTGTATCCGCCTGGTCCGCCCGCGCTGCAGGGCTGCAGATGGCGGGGCTACGAGAGCACCCCGAACGCGTGCCGCGGGCCGCCTTGCCCCAGCCGCGCCGGCTCCTGCTCGGGAGCCCCGCAGCCTGGAAGCGCAGCTCCCTTCGGCTGGCATCAGCGGGCGAGACACGCTGTTCCGCGTCCATCTCTGCACCCTGCTTCCCCGCGCGCTCTCCGTCCGCTCCTTGCGAGGGCGGGACGCGGAGGAGCAGCCCCGCACCCCTGACACCCTCCCCGGGGCAGGGGGTCTGCCAGGATGGCGCGGGGCATCGGGGCATCGGTGCTTCGGCGCCCGCCGCCACCAGCCTCAGACTTCGGCCGCTCTCCGGACCGTGGCATGGCCACACGGGCCGGACCCGGAGTGGCCAACGCCGGGCCGGCAGCCACGGTGCCATCGGCGGCTCCCACCGCACCCCTTTCCTTCTTGCCGACCTCGCGGCGCTGCACCGGCCACGACCGAAGTACCAGCCCGGACCTCCGTGGGACTGTTTCTCTGAACAGTTGTACGTTTCTCACTCCTTCTCTTGTTGCCTCTCTCTTTTTTCTTCTTTATTTTCTTTTCTAATTTTCTCCTTTGCAATAAATTCTGTAGTGTAGAGGAAACGACCTGCTTCAAAAAATAGAGCTTTTTGTTTCTGTACTGTGATTTTCAAATTCTTAATTTGATTCCCACTACAATTAAAAAATGCCCAACCCAAACCAAATCCCCTAAAAACCTTCCAACCAACCTAGTGTTTTTAAGCGAGAAATCAATTTTGCATTTAGTCAATATTTGTGGTTAGTTGCAGTATTTTATTTGCTCCACTAACGAGCATCCTCCTCACAGCTGAGAGAGCTTAATTTCAGTTTTAAAGGTCTTATGGATAAATAAAAATCCAAATAGAAAAAAAAAGTTTTTGTATTTTAATCAGAGGCACAGAAAACTGAGTTTTAATAACTTAAGTCAATTGTGAATGTTGAAGATGAGTACAGCTATAAAGGCTTTAACCTTATCTTTCTTTTAAAATGCCTCTTTAGACCTCTGTAAAACAAGAGAATTTCATAACTTTAAAATGTCTCTGCTCTTTGGCTCCAATTGAGGCAGAATTTGGGACTGAATCACACATCTGACAAGAAGTGCTGGCAGAGCAATCGAAGTATACTTACATTGGCCAACTGTATTTACGGTTGTGACCAGAGGGATGAAGGGGTAGGAATAAGAGAAAGACATGTAGGCTTAAAGTATTTTGGTCCAAACTGCAAAATAGGTTTGGAGACCATAAAATTTCATCTATTTAAGTAGAAATTTTCAACATAAAATGCTTGATACTCCTTTCTTTTCCCTCTCAGTTCCATCCTGATTGTGACATGCTGTATGCCTGGTAGAAACAACAAAACACCACAAACCGATGTCCCCTGATCCCCTCACAGTTAAAAAAAATCTAGTCTCTAGAATCTGCACTTTCAAACATTTGTCAGGACAACATAGTGAATCTTGCACTAAAGCACACAGACAAGTGATTCATCCCTCAGAGAGAGGAAACAAAGTGATGATGCAAGCGAATTTCTGTTTCATAGCTGCTCAGTTTTAACAGTAGAGGTGACTATGACCCCTTTGGATGTACCTGGAGAAAACCCCAAATAGCTATCATGCAGCATGCAAACAGTCCTAGTGGGGCCCTGCAAAATCTAGATCGTGTCTCAGATTTTTGGTAAATACAGCATCTTCTGTATTTCTGGATCTCAGTCCAGGTCTCCCTGTTTGGGTACATGCTGCTATGAGCCTCATTTTACCTTGCTGCCCACAGCTGAGCTGGTGTTCTCTCCGAATGACCAGTGTGACTTCAGGGGCAATTCTACGGTGTGAAAGACCTTTTGTTGGACTGGAAACAAAATTTGGGTGAATAAACCTTTCCACAACTAGAATGTAGTCTAAACTATATGACTTAATGAGGTAGTTTCTTGACTTGGGCAATGAGTGACAGAAGATTCACTAGTATTTTCTTACCACTTTCATCAAAAAAATGCTCAAGCACACAGAGAACTGTACTTACATGTGGCCACAAATTCCAGCCTTGCAAATGTCTGTGCCAAGTTAGTTTGGCAGACTGTCAGCATTGTCCAGAAGAGTGAAGATGAGGTATAGGAAACAGATGGATTATAAAATATTTTTTTAATTACTGAACTTGAAAAAAAATTTTGATAGGGCTACAGAAAACCCCAACCAAACCAAACCCAGAACCCCACAAATACAGCCCCCCACCGAAAGCCAGAGGCTCGTGGACATACAGATAGTTTCTGCAGTCTTCACAGAACTGTTGGATATAGTGAGGGTCTTAAAAAGGAAAAATACCCATTTCTTTCAAAAAACCAAACTGGTAGAAACTGAAAAGTATTCGAGAGTTATGTATTGAAAATGCTATCCAGCACAAGCAGAGGTCAGTATTTGCTCCTATTTTAGTAATGTCTTTTTTATTTGTTTGTACCAAAAGGCACTTGAAGCATCTTTTGTTATTAAGCAGAGTCAATATAATCCTTTCAAATCGACTTTCACATTTCAGAGCTATTTACACCCACTGCTACACCATAGCTTATGTACACTAAGAGCAATGAGAGTGATGCAAGCTAAAGGTGTTATCTGTGGCCTATTTTAACTTATACATTGCTCCTACCTTTTGGCATCCCCACCGCTGGGTTTTAGTGGGCAGATGTAGGCCTAACGGATTTGGTGCAGAACAGACTGAAGTGAGTATCATCCAGCATAGGCTATACCATTTTAGGCATATCCTCACTAGTGAATGCCATGTGTAATCCAATCATTAAAGTGAAATCTGCTTGGTAATGTGGAGTTAGCTTATACTGTAGTCTTTTGCTCAAGTGGCTCAGAGAGAAAATGTCCTTTTTCAGTTAGATTTAAAAATGACTGGCTATGATTTTAAACCATCCAGTGCCAAAAGAAAATACATACAGTGGTCCTCTGCTTGAACTGCTGTGGTCCAAGCATAAATCTTTTGAACCAAAGTGAGTTGTGAAATATATGGAAAGCTATTATATTTTACATGTAAACATTATGTCTTTGAGGTCAAGATCTCTATAACTTTCGATTTCTGCTTGGCCTCTGGAAGAATGCTTCCAAGTGAAGTGAAAGTGGTTCGGATTTGAAGACACCCAAACCAATCAAAACAGCACCTGGACTGTGCTCGGAGGTGCTGCCTGTACTCAAGTTTGGCTGGTTGCCTCTCATCCAGACCAATCTCAGGCAGAGATTGTGGAAACGTCACGTCTCAGACAAAATACTTGGCTGGGTGTTGCCTTCAAATTGATGGCCTTCAGGTGCCATCGTCTTTCAGCCTCTTTGCCTATCCAGTGATAGTCTTTAGGGCTTGTTCTGGAGGATTTTCTTTTTTTTCTAATTTCAGTGTCTACAAGGCAAGAAGGGAGCAGGCAGAAAGTGAAAGCATTCAGGACAGAGAATCAGCTCAGCTTGCTTTCATGGAGGAGGCTTGGCACTGAAACACAGTTTCGGAAACTTATGCTCCTGAAATGAATACAGCTGGTCTCTCAGTTTGAGCAGATGATTGTAAACCTCAGGCCAGGCCAGCACTCAGCCAAAGAAGGTCTGATCTGGTCAAACTGCCCACTGAAAATTGCCCCCAGCACATTTTCTCTTTGTCTTTACTGTACCCAGTGCTAAGAGCTACTGCCAGCTTTGTGCAAGCCAGTAGCTCTTTCCATCTGCCTTTGAACGCTTATCCATGGTCTATCTCCCAGCTCTGAGAAACAAACAAACAAAACCAACAAAACAAACCAACCAACCAACCAACCAACCGAACAAAAAAAACCCCAACCCAAACCAAGCCAACAACCAAAAATAAAAAAACAAACCAAGACACACCAAACCAAAGCAAACAAACAAAACAAAAAAAAAAAAGAATCAGAAAATTCACTGGATCAAGTATTTCCTCTGAAGAATGCTGTTGTCTTCAGAAGAGTTGCAGAAGACAGGAAATCACTTTATTATTTCTTGAGCCAGCTGACACATTACCTTGTTGTGTCATAGGTGCACATGCATTTAATCAAAATACCATATAAGTCAAAGAGGCAATTTCTCCCTTACTAATTTACTGTACTTAAATTACAGACAATTTTATGAAAATCCGTGGGCTAGTTGCCTGAAAATGTAATTTTCAGTAGCCCTTAGAATTTCTTTCCCTAATTTCCCATTCACAAGTCAGTCAATTGCTCAAAATTGTTGGGCTAGGTTTCCAAATGACAACCATTAAATTGCTGTGAGATCTGCCTTTAAAGCCCCATTTCATCTGCAGTTCCAGAGAATTTTTTAAAAAATTAGATTTTCACAGATTTCTAGCCTGACTTCAGCAAAGGAGACAGAAGGGACCAATCATTCTCTCTCTCTTTCTCTACATCAACCCCCTCATGATTAGTAAAAAGCAGTGGCTTTAGCAGAGACAGTAGGGACAGGCAAAACCAGGCTTCCTGATGGAATTCAAGTGTATGTGGGATGTTTTTGAGCATGTTACAAGTTTTCACAGCATCAACACAAAATGTGATTTGTTGTAAAAGGTTACTGTAACAATATAAAAAGAATATTTGACTTATTGAAATGAGGGACGGCATCTAGTCTTACCTAGGTTTAATGTTCTCCTTTATGAGCCATTCAATGAAGTAAAATATTTCAAGCCATACAAGGTAGCAGCCATGTTTAGTGACTTATGACATAGACAGAGTTTATAACACATTGTTAATATTGGCATTATGGAGCTATGTGAAGATAGCCACAGAAAACTGCATCACTCCCACTGAAAGAGATTTGCATATTTGAATATTTAATTTGACAGTATTTATGAAAAAATTAATAACAGATGAATTACATGTGGAATTGAAGTATTTTGTAAATAAAAAATGTTTTGGGTTTACTTGCAGCATCCAAGTCAGTCTACTGGTGCCCTGAGTTGTTGAAGACAAATGTGATAGCTTGCTAAGAGAGAAAACTAGCAGTGGGTTATGAGGTAATCATAAATGCATCTGCTTGGCAACAAGCTGAGAACTTCAATAGCCTTTTGATAAGTCACATAGACTGCATTTATTTCTCTCTAGTACATAAAGCTCAACTCATGTGTTACCTCTTCAATTTGGAAACATTTTCATTTTCAGTGTCTGTATTTTACTCAAAAAAGGAAAAGCAAAGGATAGTGACATATACCTTGGAAGAAGAAATAATTGCATTTCATTTTAAAAACTTCCTCCAGATTTTGACAAAAGAGAGAGGAAAAAAGGGATGTTTTTTCATTCATAATTCAATCAACTTTTACTGCTGTGTTTCAATAAGTAACGATGTCATGACAAACATTCTCCTTCAGTGAAAATCTTTTTCATGGAGTAATTAGATTTCTTCTTTCATTTTCTGGGTGGATTTTAGGAGGTATGGTATGCATAAGATTAGTAGCAGTAATGGTAAAGTGAAATAATGTAACACAGAGTAGATTACAACAGAGAACAAAATGATGCCACATATACACTCCAACAGTCTTTACCGACAGTAAGGAGATCTGCATGTTTTTTCCTTTTGCTTTGTTTGTGTGATGTATAATTTTACCATTTTGTTCTTGTGACATAAAGTAGCCATGTAAATCTACAGTTTTAAAGTCAAATGCTATGATAATTATTCTGAAAGGCTACTGGCATCACCACTTATGAATAGGGACATAAGTGTCATGAATAGGGACATAAGGGACATCACCATTTGGCATCACCACTTATGAATAGGGACAGTAGCTGCTGTAGTGAAAATTTGTCAGTAAGATTGTAGAGTTGATCCATACCACACAGTGCACATGTTCTACTGGGGGTCATTCCAAAGGGAAGTGCACACAAACTGCCAGCCCCTCCAAATGATGTAACTTTGTTTTTGCTGCATTCAAGCTCCAAAGAATTGAAGAGTTTGCATGTGAAACCAAGCTACTTGGATTCCTCCCATAGTGTCATGCAGGGAGTACAGGTCATCATTATACTCATAGCTGATATATCCTGATCCAGGCTGTCCTGCTCTTAAGGTCAAGGCACTGGTAGCTCCACAGCTGGCTGCCATTTTCCTTCAAGGTAAATTCTAAATAAAGCCAGAATGTAAGAGCTATTCAGGTTAAGATATAGGTATGACAGCTGAAGTAACCCTGGAGTGAATACTGCAAAGATCAATATTAGGGTCCACTTACACTTTGCCTTTAAGTAGAAGGTGAAAGGAGAAGACAAAAGAATCTTGCTCCTTCCTTGCTACTTCATCCTGCTTTTCCTGAGGAAGTGGGTAAAAAAGAAAAGGGATCATGTTCAAAGAAGCCTAAATTCACAATCTAAAAGCAGCTACTTCTATGGTATATATAAATTGTAATGTGGAAATTTAAAAAATGCATTTTATTCAGATTTAAAAAAAAATATTACTTAAAAAAAGTAATTTCTAATTAGATGAGAGCTAATCTAGACAAGGTGGTGATTTGTCAAAGGTTGGACTCAATGGTCTTGGAGGTCTTCTCTGACCTTAATGATTAGATGATTGTGTAATTGAGATACTACTTCATAGCAGCACTTTAGGCCCCTGTTGGTGAAGGTGATTTGACTGTGCTTTGGGACTGCTTAGAAGCTCATCAGGAGACAGTCAGAAGGGCAAGAGATAGGCAGCAGATCCAGTAGGAAATGAGTTTTGGCTTGAACTTGCCTGAAAGCCTAAAAGACTGATAAAAAGAGTGCTGTTCCCAAAGCTTGAAGATATTCTTGTGATTGGAATCACAAGGCACAGTAAACAAGACATATTTAATCCTTTGATGTCAGTAGTGGTCAGGACAGTCCATGCAGCCTTCTCCTCTCCTTCTAGTGCACCACGAAATAAAAAAATTGACAGGAATCTAAATCCTTATTTTTTTCCTACTGTGTACAAGAGATGAATGCAGGAGAATATTAGCAATTAATCCCTGTCCTCAACCAGACATAAGTTTAGTAAAAAAAATGTGTTGCAGCAGGATGAAATTCAAATGTTAAACATCCCAGGGATATAGTCAGTCTCTGGAAGAAGGAATGAATTGCATGCAGTGTCAGATGAAGTAAGCATCAGTTATCAGACACATCATTCATGCTGGCATGGTAAAAAATCAGATCGAATTGGATTTTTTGAAACATTTTGACAGTGTTCTTATACTATTGGGTTTATATGTTAAGGATATAATTTAATAAAAATTGTGAAGTTAGTAATAGTGTGCATGAAACAGGTCTGAATAGTGATGCCTGAGGCAAAATTCCTGGATATTAGGATATACAATTTTGCATGCAAGCACTTTCGGTGAGAAGTCTCAGGGGAGTAGATGGAGCAGGATACTTTGGGGGAAAAAGTACCAAATTCTTTTCCCAGAGCAAAATGTTTTATCTTAGTGTTTGTGGCCATCATGAGCAGCAGAAGGTTTGTAATACTGGAAGGAAGGAAGGAAGGAAGGAAGGAAGGAAGGAAGGAAGGAAGGAAGGAAGGAAGGAAGGAAGGAAGGAAGGAAGGAAGGAAGGAATGCTATTCCTACTCTGCTATTAAATGTTAGGAGAGGAATCATTTTGATGAAATACTCAATCCAAGCAACAGAGAGTCACATAGTTTAGCTAAGTGTCAATTAAAGACCAGGAGCTGGTCTTTCTGTCCACACTGAACCAAGAGCCTGTGGCTCTTTAGGTTTCTCTCTTTCTGCTTGTCATCCTCATCCTTTGTAAGCTCACTTTTACACAGCTATTTCTACCAACAGACATGGGCTATACTTCCATCACCATGTTGGTAAAGAGGAAGGATAATTAAAAAAAATTAAAAGAAAAAGTAAAAAATATATATGTATGCAACTCGCCTTACTGTGAATGGCAATTTTTAGTGTTGTTCATGTTTCAGTTTTTCATGACTGCGATATCCTGCAGGTTGGAATACATCCCTCAAGAGATGAAACACTTTTATCTGGAGCTGGAACTAGTTAAGTATTTTCACAGAATAATAGCATAGTTTGGGTTGGAAGGAGCCTTTAAAAGTCATTTATTCTTACACCCCTGCCAGGGGCAGGGACAATTTCAGTTAGATCACTTTGTTTGGAGCTCCTTTGAACCTGACCTTGAATGAGCTCCAGGGATGAGGCATCTATCCCCTTTCTGGGCAACCTGCTCCAGTGTTTCACCACCCCAAAATGTAAAATATTTTGTCTAATGTCTAATCTGAATCTGACCACTTTTGGTTTAAAACCACTATTGCTTGTCCTATTGCAAGAGACCTTATTAACCTGTCTGTCCCCATCTTATAACGCTTATCAAGTACTGAAAACTCCACACAAAGTGTCCACAGAGGTTTCTCTTCACCAGGCTGAACAACCCCAACTCTCTCTGTCCTCACAGAAGGGAGGTGCTCCATCCCTCTCATCATCTTTGTGGCTCTCTTCCAGACCCACTCTAACTGGTCCATATGTTTCCTGTGCTGGGACCCCAGAGCTGATGCAGCACTGCAGGTGAGGTCTCACCAGAGCAGAGCAGAGCAGAGGGGCAGAATCCCCTCCCTGGCCCTGCTGCTCACACTGCTTTGGATGAGCCCAGGACAGGATTGGCTTTCTGGGTTGTGAGCAACTGTCACCAGGTCATGTGCAGTTTTTCAATAGCCGGTTTCCCAAAGTCCTTCTTGGCAGGGCTGGTCTCAATCTCTCTACCTCCCAGCCTATACTGATACTAGGAGTTGCTCCAACCCAGCTCCAGGACCTTGTACTTGGTCTTGTTCAGCCTCCTGGAGTTCACATATTCTTACTTCTCAATGGCTCTGGATGGCCTCCATCACTCAGGATTGCATTCTATTTCTCAGGCTTGTCCACAGCATCACTCAGCTTGGTGTCATTCAAAAACTTGCAGGATGATGGCTTATGGCTGCAAGACTTGGCAGACAAGCAGTCAGACCACATTAACTCAAATGGGGTCAATATAAGGTTGGCTGAACTGCATGGCTAACTGCATGCCAGCAGATGCAGATTCTGATGAACTTGCTATGCTGTCCAGATTTGTAGTGTTATATTTTAGTACAAAGTGGTTGTAGTTGTAAGTTGCACAACTCAGAAGAAAGAAAGAACCAAGAAAAATATTTTTCCACCTAGAATGGGAGCTGAATATAGACTTCTTCAAGTTTTGTATTTTATCATTTGTTTGCCTGGGAAGTCAAGGCACCACATAGTCAAGGCAAAGTAGTTCATTCACACTGCTGTACCCAGATGTACTCTGATGTCTGTCAACTGCATAATTTAAAGGTTTGCCATTAATTTAAACCTCCATGTCACTCTCTTTTAATTTTTGGGAAGGCTCTTCACAGTTTGTTGAAATTGCTTTGCATGGGATTTGCAGTGCCACATAACAAGGAGGCTTTTGTAAACATTGCACGAGGCTGCTGGTATATGGCCCAAAAGTACTTCCTCCAGGAATGCTTTGTCAACTCTGGTCTAGATAGTGGTGTATCAAAAGTGCCCTCCTACATAAACCTAAGAGAGGTCAGTCAAAATTAGTTACTTCAGTGGAAGCTGGTTTGAGCCCACATCTCTTCACCCACAATTTAGTATTGGAAGCTTTGGGGTGGAGGGGTTATCTAGAGTAGGAAGGTATGGGAAATGAACTTTTGCAGTACTTGCTTTCCTTATGCACTTTCATATAGCAGTTGAAGCGGAGATACGTGTATTATTGAGAAGCAAAGCTGAAATTATTATTGTGAACAAGTTACTGAGAATTATTAAGTTCTTTTTGTTCTGTTCACAAACTATTAATGAGTATTTATTCTGATTTAACACCCACATCTTCCTGATGCTGGAGTATTGCCACTGGCTTTGGAAATGTCACTCTGGGCAGCTTCTCCTAAATGTTTGGTATGTGGGTGTTCACAAACAGTGACGTTGCCCATCTCCCTTTCTTCACCTGTGGGTGCAGTGGATTGCCAGTGTCACTTAGTGTAGACTCTGCTTCAGGATTAGAAAAGATTCTGTTTAATAGCAGAGGGTTGGCAGCAGTAGTTTGGCCATTGGGGGTGGTACAAATTTTCTCTGAATATTCTTTTAAACAAGATTTTATTAGCTATCTAAAAATTAGAGCCAAAAAAGGCAGTAAAACTTTCTCTTACTCTGAGTTTTTTTCCACAATACAGTTCAAGTACACTCAACATGTGCCCAACCATTCCATCCCTTTCTGTGGGTGTTGCTGAAGGCTTTTAACAGCCATTTCAGCCAGCCAGAATAAACTGTGCCATAATGAGGGCAGACCAGCCCAGGGAACAAGTAAATTCAGCAGCTTTATAGTTAGCAGTCTGTCCTTTAATGCACACCTTTTACCCCAGTGTTGAGCGTCTGTGGCAGGTTGGCAGGTGCAGCAAGGAGTGAAAAGAGAAAGCACCTGAGCATACCTGGCCAGAGCTACTCTTTGTCTGTGTGTTTGTGCTGCTCACCTTGAGTCTGTGATATCTACTGGAACTCCACAGCTTTTGTCAATCAAAGGGCAACCTAAGACCTTTCAAAAACCACCTGAGATGCTCTTATTACTTTGAAAATAATCCACATACTGTTTTTCCACCAGTTGCACAATATTATTAATTTTCAACCAAATACAAGCTGGCTCACTTTCAATGCTTATTACTTTTCATCTTCCACTATTTTATACCTTTCCTATTCACAGGGAGGTTTGTATGTTTTCATAATGTTGTGCAGTCGTAGCATTTCATAATTTATGGCCCACTAGTGATTCACTGCACACAGACTGATAAATTCTGAGGTTGGTTTTTTTTTGGTTGTAGGTTTTTTGTTGGGTTTCTTTTGTGTGAGGTTGTTGGTTTGTTTGGTTTTTTTTTGTACTCTTATGAATGTATTACTTTGACTTTCAGAAACGTGTGGCCATCAATTATAAAAAAGTAATAGGATCTACCCTCTCTGTAGATTTCTGAATACAGAATACAGCAGTATTTTGACTTTTTTCTCCTGAATAAATTCAACTGCTTGCTGCCATAAGCATTAGCTGATAAAATGAAGCAATTCCTCTTATGTGAAAGAAAATGTGGAAAAAATAGGAAAATCAGTGGTGTTTAACGTAGCAGAATAAACTCATCTAGCAGCATAGTTACAGTCTCTGATGTCAGAATTGATTATAGTTGATTTGAAGACAATGAAGCTTGTTTAATGATGCCAGGTTATGTACAGTGTGGCAGCTTACTCACTTTGCATGAAACAAGCAGAGCAGGCTATCGTCAGGAAAAACTCTGGCAAAAATTAACCAGTGCAAACCATGTAATACTCACATTTCAGGTACACCGTGACGTGGACAAACACATTAACTTCACACACTGCTGCAGCTGCTGTAATATTGGTGGCCAACATGATTCATGATAGTTCAAAGAACTCCTGAAGAAAAATGACCTTTTGTTCACCTTCTTTTTTACCTACTTCCCTTTCAGAAGAACTTTGTGCAAAGACAGCAGTGCATGGGCTTGTTGTGTGTGACCCCAGGCACCTGCTGGCTGCCCCCAGCAACTGGTGACCCCTTCTGCAGCTGCTTGGGTCAGAGGATAGACTTTTTTCAGAAAGGCAGGTGGCCTCGGGAAGACCAGGGATTTTGCCTTGTTTTCAAATGTTACATTGATATGCATTGCTGTAAGCCCACAAACATGAGAAGACAATATTAGAAATGTTGTAGATTTACAGAGAGGCATTTCTCTTATCTTGGGTTGGGATGGGTTTTTTTATACAATTTTTTTTCTAAATAGAAGCAAAAAAGTGAGCAGATGTTGTCCAGCTGAGTTACTTTCCTGTAGCTGATTAGAAATGCTCAGGTCATTGCTGTAAGCCACATTAACCTGTTTGAACCAAAAAGGCACTATAAATGGACATTTACATCCGCATCTGTTGTTTAGTCCTGCTAGCATTTGTACGTTGAAGTACCACATACAATATAAAAAAAATCAGCAAATCTTGCAAAATTCTCCCAGGCTTTGTGTTCCAGAAATTAAATGAATTTTCCACTTGAGCCTGTGTATAATTTCTCTGAGTGTTTACTGAAAACATGGCTTATGGAAGTAAAGCAATGATCTGCAATCTACATATCTGATATTTAGAAAATATAAATAATTAATTTTAAATTTTCCTGCTTCAAATGTTTTTATTTACATCTACAACTGCTTGTCTCCTTCAATATTTTCAGTGGAAGAATTAGCCTCATTCTCTTATCCCTTTGCTCCTCCTTTTTCTCTTGCCCAAATCCATAGGAAGTCTGTTGCTTGGATGCAGGCCAACAGACCAAGTTAAAAAGAACTTTTGCAAAGCCTTTAACAGGAATTGTCTGACATTCCCCGTGGCAAGTGCAGGCCCACGTTTGCTCTCCAGCTGGGCATTCTTGGCCCAATATGAATGTATTTTACTGTATGCTGTATTCACAGAATGGGTCAGGTTGGGAGGGACTGAGGGGGTCATCTCCTCCAACCTCTCTACTCCAGCAGGATGATCTCAGAGCACATGGCACAGGATTGTGTCCAGACCGTCCCTGAATATCTCCAGTGAGGGAGACTCCACAGGCTCTCTGAGCAATCTGTTCCAGTGCACAGTCACTGGCATGGTAAAGTTCTTCCTCATGCTCAGGTTTTCTCCAGTTTCTGTCTGTTGCCTCTCAAGGTGGTCTCATAGACTTCCCTTCTCACTTTAACCAGCCACCTGGACTTAATCAGTTACAAATTTTAATAGAAAGAGAGACTTCTTAATCATGTGGTACATTTTAGCTATATTTTGAATATATGCATTTAGTAGACTCCTAATTATTTTTTTTTCAGAAAACTAAGGTTAGCTTCCACCCACCCTTCCACTGAATCTATAAAAATATGGATTATATAAAAACTAACTGAAAATTCTCTCTGGGTAAACAGTTATAATGCTATGGCAGCATGTTCTGTGCTAGGTTTTGGCAAGTCAGCTATAAAGCATAATTGTACCTACTAGTACCTAGGAGTGGGACTAGATAGAAGCTGATCTTAATTTAGGCTTGTGGCTTTCATTTGTTTGTCTCGAAAAAGGAGGACATGTATATTATTAAATGGCCATAACTGACACCTCCAGTTATGTCTGTATTAAATACCTATGGGTGCTTTAGTCATTTAGAAAAGACCTTAGCAATAGATGGATAATGAATCACATAATAGATGTGAATACTTAGGTCATTTTTGTTTTGTTTTGAAAGGCTGAATTCAAGGAGGGAGAGATTATGCCAAAAGAAAAAAAAAAAAGAGGCACTTTATGTTTAGTGCAAAGCTTGTAAATATGAGGACAATTTATGGTTAACAACCATCTATTCCTAGAGCATTAAGAACATAGTAGAGTAGCTTTTGAGATAAGACTAAAAAAGTCAAGCAGAATATTGATACATGACCTCATTTTTCCTTTTTAAAATCAGGTTCTTATCAATCTATTTTGTGTTGCAGAAATAGTATACCCAAATATTTGTTTGCTGACAAAAATGAAGAATCACTTAGAAAATTCAGAGTTGAGGTGCAGCTTTGGTGCCTATAGAATATTGGGTAGTTATCCATGAAATAAAGAATTTGAAATTAAATGGAAGGGGAATAAGAGCAATTTTTTTTTAGGTAGAAACATGTTCAAAAGGAAACAAATATCAACAGACATTCTTGGAAATTATTCCACAAAGTGAGATCTTCCTGGAAGAAAAGGAGTTGAAGTGGCAGGGACATTTGGAAAGTTCTGCCTGTCATAACTGTTTCACTTTTGATGGGTGTATACATTTTTGAAGTCTAGGCTCAATTATGAGCTAGTTGAGAGCAGATGGGTGGGACATTCAAGATGATTCAACTCAATTCATCTAACCTGTAACTGAAAAATAAACAAGCATAAATGCTAAAAATTACTATAATAATTTTTAACATTTCAAATATATATTTCAATATTTTTATTTAATTAATATACAAAATTTTAAAAATAATCCTCATAAAGATAATTACTCCTTATATTTTGTATTCAGTTTGATATTTCTGAAGTAATCCAAACATTTTGCAATTAAAATTAATCAGCTTATTCTACAAGGAAAATTATATGTGTCAGCTAAGAAATCCAAGTCAATCCATCTTTCAACATTTTAGATTGGAAAATATTCTTCCCTGTCATCTCAGTAGTGATGCATAAGAGGTAAGTGTGTTTCATTTTCTTCTCTCAGCTCCTACTAAGTTCTCAATTTTAAGTGACCCAGCTCTTGAAACGGTATTTAAAAAAATTAAATTAAGAAAACATGTGTTTTGAACTTCTACAACTCGATGTTAATGTCCTCAAAAGCACAGGATTTAGCACTATAACAACCTGTGGCTGTAGATGGTTTGCCAGAAATTTCCATCAGTCTAGTAAGACTGAATTCTTCAAGATTTCTTTGATTGTTTTAAATAAGATTTAGTAAGATGTAGGTGGTTTACATCTCATAGTAGGTGGTCAATATTTTTAATTTCAGCTATGAATACAGTGCAGGAAGTGACATTTTCAAAGCCAACAGGACATTGTTACTGGAATGTCTTACCAAAGTACTCAGTGGTTTGTCTGGAACGTGACATTAAATCTGTGAAAAAAAATTTTTTTCTATATTCCAGGCAAAATAAGGTAATAATGAAAATCCTGCTATTCTGGTTACAAATGTCATATCCATCATTATAGCTTGTGGGGTATCCAAACCAAAAGACCTCAAGAGACCCATAATAGACCTTTGGAGACTGTGCACCTCAATAGGGTCAGGCAGAAAAGAGGAAATCAGAGAGGTAATATAGTCAGGGGAATGAAACACTGGCTTCACAGGGACTTCAAAGAAGATGTGGAGATAAACACAAGAAATTAACACTGTACGAGGTGACTCCCCACATGTGCCTGAGGAAAAGATAAGAAGGCAAAAAGTGGAAGCAGGAGCTCTGTGCACCATGGCTTTCACACTTCAGCAGACTGAAAAAGGTTCATTGCAGGGTGGCATTTTTCTCAAGCAGTCAAAATGTTTCCTTCCCAAAGTCTGTGTATTTCTGCTTGTGCCTTATTGTGTCTTGTAGATGGCAATGTCTGACTATTGGTTAGGTTTTGCACAAGGGGAAGACCATATTTTTCCACAAAGATATGATTTCTGGGCCACGGAGCTGGGCACTTCTCACTGGCAGGACCACCCATCTCTGTGCTGTCTGTGACTGCCAGAGCCCTTTGGACTGTGTGCTCAGCTTTGTGCTAACACACAGAGCCACCTCCTCTCAGAGGAGAGTAACTCACTTGCTGTGCCTTGGCAGATGGTTAGAGGGAAGGATCGGGGAGCTCCCTAGCCTTGCTAGATGCATCCCACTGAGCCCAAAGAGCCATGGTCAGCCCCGTGTGCCTGCGAGGACTGACCCTGCTCCTTCCACACCACACCAGTCATCACAGTCTGAACATCCTAAAGGCAAATTTGTCTTGTGAACAGACTGTATCTGCTATTTTTAATGTTTATTCTATGAACAATTAGCAGGAAACAATTATGGTTTTTGGTTGCTCAAAAGCAGAATATTCCCAGCTGCTCAGGTGTCTGAGCTGTTCTGGGCTTCTTTCAGGCCTGTCTGAACCTACTGAAAAACATTGGTAATAGTAAATGTGAGGTCCATTTTCTAAATCAACACCTATCCAGCAGAAGCCAGACATGCATTCCTGATTTATTTGCAATTTTTGTATTTTAAACCAGTTCTTGCTCATATGGCAGTCCTTCAGCTTGGATAACTAATGATTCCCTGCTGCTTTCCAGGATGACATTTGCCTGCCTCTTCTTCCCTCACTTGCTTCAGATATTTTCTTTCCAGTGTGTGAAGCAAGGGGAAGGATTTGAAGGCTGGTGGAGGGGAAGCATAGGGAAGGAAAGGCATAGCCCAATTGTACAGCAACTAGTTGCATAATCACTGATGTTGACACTGTCCAAGGTATCTTGTGCCAGTCTGCCCCACTGTCCTGCAGCCTGTCCATGACCTGGGCAGTCGAGCACCAGGACAAATGCATCTGAGCCTGGCCCAATTTAGGACCATTCTAAGTAAAATTCTCATGGACTGTGAAGGGTCAGAAAGGATGAAAAATGCAGTCTGCCCTTCCAGAAATCAGGCTACACTCGCCATGAGGATGTACGGTGTGCATGACTTCCTTGCCATGCATAAATGTGATGTGAAATGGAGCACAGAAAGATAACATCAGGGAGCTGCTCTTCCAAGCTGCCATGCAGTAAGCACTGGAAGTTCCTCACCAGTACCATTGCTGAGGAATGTTTTAAAGCCTCTTCTATATATTGGTACACAATTTTTCCACAGTCACAAGTGAAAAGCATCCAGCTCAAAATTAGTCACATTTTTATTTTCTCTCTTTCAGAAGTGATCAATGAAGTATTGCCGCTGCATTGTTATAGCAGCTTTCATTTAACTGCAGCTGCAATCATTATGTTAGCAAATCAGCTCTCTGCTCTCATTGAATTTGCTCTCTACAGCCCTATAGTTCAGAGAAAGCTGTACCACAATACATGTAACACTCAGAAGCAAGAAGCCATTTAGAACAGAAACAGCAACAGAAAAAAATTCACCAGAGCCAGCAAAGCTCTGTATTAAATTACCAGTGATAGATCAAAGGACAACTGCACAGCTTTGAGTAATGGAGCTTTGCATCTTTGACATTCAGACCAAGATTTGATTTAAAAACTGAGGTGTCCAATCCCTGCTAATGGCACCTTTGAAAAACTCCAGCTACATTAACTCTACAGTCCAGGGGAATAAAGCACTCTTCTTTTTGTTATGGAGGTCAGCAGCTACCATCAGCATTTACATGGAAAATTCAAATACTCAGTCTTAATATTGCTGAGTGTTTCAGGAAGAATGAACCTGCATTAGTTCTTTGCTACAATAGTGAAAAAAAAAAACCCCAGAGAGAAAATTACAATCATCAGATGTCTCATCTCTCTACCATCCAGTGTGGAGGCTTCTGTCCCCTTTCAGAGGCAACAGCACAAACACTCATGACAGTCAAAAGAAAATACAGAACACTTCCTGACTTCCACCTTCTAACCTTCACCTGAACCCTGTCATGGCCCTACATGAGCTTCTAAGTGCTAGAAGGATCCTGTTCCACCCTTTGTGGCCAGATGAAGTGTTAGGAAATTCCTGTGTCAAGGACAGAACAGCTGTTGTCTCCCTCTAGGCCTGAGGGAGGTGCAAGATACATGGAACAGGAGAAGTTCCAGTTAATGGTGTGAACATATTCTGCACCCAAAAAATGAATTAAGTATTTCTAAGAAAGAGCCCATTTGTGCAACCACGCCTACAGTTCTTTCAGAAAAAGTATACAAATACAAATTTGGCACAATCCTTTAACTGAAACTTGCTGGTTTTAGCTCTTCATTTTCCCTACATCAAAACCCAGAATAGATCCCTGAGCTAGTGGAATTTGGCAGTTTCATTAGTTTCAGTGGAGTTGTGACAGTTCATGATAGAAGAAGACCCGTGCTCAGGACTGATAAATGCTGTGCTGGTTGCTGCAGAATCTGAATTTTGAAGCTTCCTCCTGGCCCATCAGATGCTGTGGAACTTAGAGATGTACCAGCATCCTTCCTGAGACCATGCCTTCTGCCTGAGAACTGATCAATAGCCCTTGGCATCAAGTACTGTGATTGCTGTGCTCACAAGTCTACCTCTCAGTGAACATGTCAGCTAGGACTTTTTATTTATATTCTAGACATTCTCTGTTTCTAGAAAAATTGCAGCCATTATGGTCACAAAATCAAAGAATGGATGAGGTTGGGAAGGCTGGCATTTTTAGTCATTAGAAGCAGTTTTTCTCTTCCCACAGACAAGACCAGATGCTGAAGTAAACTTTAAATCACTAGACTAATTCCTTTCTTGAGAGATTTTTTTCCCCTCGATGTTTGCAAGATGTATGGAAAGGAAAGCTTAAAATAATACCGTATTTTAGATAATATAGGTTTACAGAATAATGCACAGTAAATTTTACTCTGCTGTATGTATTATTTGCCAGAAGTTATGGAATAGATTTATGCAAAACAACTCCCATTTTCCTCTTTTTGCATACACATATTTAAATAAACACCACATGTATGTGTATACCCATATGAAGCCTTTCTGAAACACCAGTTAATTGAGTAAATAGACCTTCTTTTGGCCTCTGCTTCATATTTTTTTAGGTAGTCCATAACTGTGGGATTAAGAGGAAAAAAACCCTCTGTTACTGAAGTCTCTAAATCAAATTCTGTAGTCTTTCTTGTAAAATTTGGTACTTTTTCGGGGTATGCTCCTATCAGTCATGTGTACCTCTGCATCACCATAGCATGAAGCAAGGAGTAAAACTTTTGTTAGTGCTGGGAGTTTTCCATTAGCAGCTGAAATATGTGATTTTTTGATTACTAAGATTTTGACTGATGTGTGAGTAACAGAAAAAAAAAATCTTTCCTGCACCTGAATACTAGAGATTTTGCTACTTCATTCAGTTTTATTTCAAAAGAAATGAGGACATTTATTCCTAAACATAACCTGTTCTTATCTTGTAGGCTTTAAAACTGTTTCAGGAGGGGGGAAAAGGAATTTAGCTTATTTAGGACAACAAAACATTTTTAGACAAATATTCAACAAAGTAGACAGGCATACCATAATAACTAAGTTCACAGTGTTTCCAGGAGAAAAGTCTTGCTGTGTCAAGTTTCATAGTTTTAACCAAGGTTGGAAAGACATAGCTTTCAAAATATCATAAATTCATCACAGGCTAAACTGACCTGTCAACAGAAATAAATTAGGTAAATTTTTGAATAAATGTAAAAGAATAAAGCTTCAATTTTTGCTTTCAACTTTAAACAAACAAACAGAATATTTTTCAATGGCTGGATATTTTGGTATTTTTTTCTCATTTAAAGAAACCTTGGATCATAAGAAGAAGCAGACAGATCAGAGAGATAAACTGTTCCAGGGGAACTAAATACCAAGGGCTATTTATTAGATATGGAGCAGCAAGGCTCATATGGCTGGATGCAGAGAGCTCCAATTGTAAAAAACCTCATTTCTGATCTGCTCTCTTGCTGATAAACTGTAATTGTGGACTGATTGAATATGAGGAGACTGTCATTCTTTTCTACCCAGTCTGACCTAACAGCCCTGGTCATTTCCTGCCAGAGACTGGAATAGGCTTTCTCAATCACCAGCAAAATACATTTAGCTTGCTGAGAAAAAGCTCTTGAGCAGTATCTTGAAACACTTCTCATTTATTAAGCAAAATGGAATGCAGCACACAAGGGAAGCATTTGAAAGGTGGACCAGCATTTTAAACAGGGATTCAGCAGCAGATCATCAGCTAATCAGTGCCATTTATTTGATTATTTTTCCAATCTCTTGTGCAAATGCTATCCCAAAGTCCTCTGACCCTATTGATAGTGGGATCCTTCGCAACCATGTCTCCCACTGTCAAGACATACCAAGCAGCTCTGAACAGGCCTCTTTTTTCATGCAAGTACAGATGAAGAAAATAAGCAGTAGAAAACCAGGTTTTTCTTTGGGTTTGTTCCTGGCCCTTGCTTCCATCCTGATTTAAGGGCTGATGGGGAATTTCAGCTTGGAGCCACCCCTGGAGTCCCACTGGGGTTTCAGGAAGCTCTCTGGAGAGCATCACAGATTACCTGAAGGGTGGTCCTGGACAGGATACCAGGCATGCCACTCATATGGTTTGACAGGTGGTGGCCATCCACCAAGGGAAATAATGTGGTGATAGGGGGGGCAGATCCACACTGAGGATGGCACCCATGCTGATGCTGGGCTCCAAACACTGTGGTCCTGCTCTGGTTGCACAGCCCACTCTCCCCACTGTTTCTTGAATTCAAGGCATGACTGCAACTGCCTAACTTCCTTTTTCTGTTTCATGGCTGAGTTTCCACTCCTCTGCTGTAACATGGGATTACCACTTGTGTCCTTCAGAAGAGAAATGGAACTGAACATATTTTACAATGTTTTAAATGCTGTTGGAAAGTACACAGTCTTCCTATGACATCCAGGTCTGAAATTTTGTAAATCCTATTCTGAGATAATCAGCTCTTTCTTCAACATAAAACCAGCAGGTTGAAGACAGGAGAGACAAGTGGCGTTATCATCGCAGCGCACACAGCAGTGTGCACTGGCACAACCTAGAGAGGTGATTCTGGGGACCTTTGTTGACAGCTTTGGAGAATGGAGCTGACCTCAAGTTGTCCCATGTTGTTTTTTAATTCCTAAGGCCTAATCCAGCGTCCTGGTTACAGGAGTTGGGTGCCAGTATAGCACTATGTGGGTGTAACTACACCATGTATTCTACTCCACTCTGTGTCATTTCTGATAAACTGTTCATTATGGGTCATTTGCAGGAGCTGCCCAGTGCACACCAGACACCTCAGGCTACAAGCTGGGTGTTAAAGGAGATAAGGAAAAAGAGGCAACCCTGCCAGGGAAGGCAGTGCTTCCTTTTCTTCACCCCAATGACTCAGCTGTGGTAACTCCCCCAGGGAATTCACCAGCACAGCCCCACCCATCCTGCAGGGTCACCCCTGCTGATGGACCAGGATGGACTCAATGGCACCAGCAGAAAAGGCAGCTGCAACCACCTAGACCATCAAGGACTTCCAAATATCCTAAAATTCACAGTATTACATCATTCTATTACGAAGTTCCCTGCCCCAGGCTCAGTAATGAGCATTCCCACCTGAACCTGATCTTATAAATCTTTGGGTTTGGGGACTTGGAACAACACTGCTCCACAGATCCAGTAGAGGACTGGAACTTCCACAAGACAAGTGCTTTTGACAAGACTGTAACCATCACCTCAAAAAGACTGCAACTATCACTTGATAGGACTGTGACCATCACTCTGACCAACAGGGTGCAAGGTTGTATTCTGTGGGTTTAAGACAGTTTTCTGTGTATCATTGCATGTATTCTAATTTTTCTATTAAATTGTAACTCTGACCAGAAATCTCTCATAAGGTAATTGAGTGGGGTTCATTTTTCCTGCCGGTTGACTTTCAAACCAGCACATACAGCAGTTTAATTTTTGCTGTCCTTTTTTATATATTACTCAGTGAAGAGTATTTTTCTTGTTGGCTGACCTGATCTGCAGAAAGTCTTGGATACAAGTTTTGTGAAATGACCCTGTTGCAGAGGGTCCATATTGAAATGAAATTTTGATTGTTACAATTTTGTTGGGTCATTATTCCAGTGAGGATAACCAAAGGATCTGTCTCTCCACATAGATACGGCTGCATGACACAAGATGTCCAGCTTCCTCTTCACTCCCCTTTATTTGCTTTTTTTGAGCCCATTCTAATAACTGCCAAACACGTGACATTACTTCTTTTTATTTCACGTAGCTTTGCATTAAACTTTTTATGAGCCCTTAGCTGCTTCACTCATGACTTTCTTGTGGTTGGGGTTTCCTGCCATGTTAAACAGCCTGCTGTTCCATCAAAAACACTTGTGAAAACCTATGTGTTTTGTAAAGAAACCCATTATCATTAAACACTGTACTTTCTTGTTCTGTTCTGTTATTAGGGAGATTGTATTACACAAGCTTTATCCTTAGATCGAAGGGAAAGGCTTATTATATTTGACTCCCATTTTCCATCACCAGCAAAGCATCAGGTGTACTTATTATGCCCATAAATAATATGTAATACAGTTTTCTTTAGCAGTGCCTTATAGTGACTTATTGGGAAAGTAATTACACGAGCCTAGTGAGAAGAGGTTGAGCTGTGGCAATTTATTCACATTTTTATGCATAGCAGATAATACTTGAGCTTCCATTAGCTGCAGGAGCACAAAGAATTTCAGAAACTCAGTGTCGTGTGTGTTGTTCACTTAGACTTGAAGCTGAGTCATAAAAACATGCATTTTGAAGAGGAGGTATCTGATTAGAGCTGGAGGGTTGATCTATATGTTTAATCATCTCACTCAATTCTAATAAATACCATGTTGGAGTGTACAATAATGTGTAAATTTTATTCAAAAATGGAAGCAAGCTGGAAGGGATGAACCTAGATTCCCTTATTATTTATAAGAGTGGAGTTTAGGATTAAGAATTCGTTTAGATATATCAAAAGAAAACAGGATAAATATTTACTGACGCTGAATAACATATGGTCTGTTTAAAGCTTCCGATCTGTAGTATGCATGGAGGGAAGGAGTGGGAGAATCCAAAAAACAAAACCACTGGGTGATTTTTCTCCTACTTTGTGTTTTAGAAATCAGACAGATCAAACTATCCCCTTGAGATATCTGATAGGAAGAATGCTTACAGTTCAACAACATTCTCTAGCAATGAAGATTTGATATGAAAACTTTGTTTTCTTAAAATTCAAGCCTGTTTTGTTATACTTGCTAAAATGTGCATGTTTCAAACATACCATGGTTCAAACATGACCATTAAGTCAAAAATAGAAATATATATCTCTCATTCAAAGTTATTTATGTATGCGTATTACTGTTTGGCCTTTCAAGTCTGCCTGATTGTCCCTGTGCTAGTCTTTCAATAATTAACACCTGATAATGCTATCTTCTGTGTGTGAATTAATTTGATAGGGAAACATGCAGGGGCAGGAAAATCAGAAGTAATTAAAATGCTCATTTTTACTATCAGTAGCTCCATGGGAGATATAGCTGCAGGTTGACCTCATCACCTCAGAGGTTTTCACTAACTTCAAATGAAAACATATATACTTACCCACTTTGAAATATCCTTATATTAAATCACCTGAAGCTTTATCACACACACACAGACAAAATTCAGTACACAAAAGAAAAAAGTAATAGTCCTCATCAATACTTTCTTTGGACAAAATATGGAGTAAAAAAAGCAGATAAAAAAGGTGTAGTTGTCACATAACTACTCCAGTATATGATGAAAGAAAACTGTGAAAAGACCAATAAACAAAAATATGTACTTGGTAACTTCAGAAGGTGGTGATGATGAGAATTATGGGCATAAAACTAAGACTACCTCCCAAAGCAGCACAGCTATCGAAGAGAAAACACAACACCAATTAAATGAAGTTGCCTGCACAGGCAACAAAGCAAGATTAAAAGCACAGCTCCTCTCCAGATAGGAAAGTGAATAAATATATCTCTCAGAAGACCAGCTGTTTGGATAAACCTAGTCTCTCCTGAAGACACGCTTCAGATCCACTCAGCTCCAACCTCAAGCCTTTTTCTGAGCAGCTCTTACCTTGTCCTGATGCCCTTTCATTCCATGAGCATCCTTTAGCCCCCTGAATATATGTTCTAATCCAAAAAGTTGGTTTATTCATTGTTTTTACAGTGAATTGTGAGCATTGTGTTTTCATACAAAGGATGTGAAGTACCTTGCTGTTTAAGACTTTTATCTGGTTTGGCATTAAGGAATTAATTCCTGTTCTAAACCAGTTGCTTCTTGGTGGCTGACTGCCCTTTGCTGTGGTGGAACAATAGATCAAGACGGTCATACACCTACAGCTGAATTCTTTTCCTCCAAACAGTCTCAGCTTATGAAAAAATGATACTACTGTTATTTAATGCCTCATACCCCTTCATATAAAACTCACTGTGAATCTGCCAGACTTGTGTTCTAAAACAGATTAACAACAGCACTTTTCTTGTTATAGGAACCCAACTCTGAGGTGAAGCTTTTTGGTATATGGAAAATGTCCAAAAACCAGGCCATTTTTTGGCAGTGAATTTCCCTTTGGTAAAACTTGAGTGTATCATTAGCTCTATTATTTAATTATTTTTTAAATAAATATTTTTTAAATAAAGATTCTAACTCCTAAATAAATGAGGCTTTTAGGTACACATTACCATAGAGATGGTCACCATTAAAACTTAGATCAACCTAAGTACCAGTTGTGTTACTACTATACTGCTTAGCTGAAGCCAGCATTTGGCTTGTGCATTTCCTGCTGTTGAGCGTTGCTCTCAAAAGAGCCTCTGGCCCATCATCCGTGGGTCATGGTCATGTTTCTGCATAACCAGGAATGCAGTGCAACAAACTGCAGCAGTTTCTGAAGTATATGTTGGATTTGCCTTGCTGTAGCCAGCATAAGCTAGATCCACAAGCCTGGTACTCTAATATATATGTGATGTTTTCCCAGACCGGTGGGTGATTCTACTCTATAGCACTCACACGAGGAAGAAAAACAGCAAGAAGTGCTGTAGCATCAAAATTTATGTATATATGTGTCAACAAAATTTTATAATATCTATCTATATATCTATCTATCAATCATCTATCTATCTATCTATCTATCTATATCTATCATCTATCTATCTATATCTATCTCTATCCTCATATTAATATGTTTCATAATACTTTTTTTTTTGCATGTACAGCATATCTTATGGCACATAAGAAATTTTTATTGGTGGCAAATTATGATGGCAAGCTCTCTGCACACTAACTGTCATTTCAAAATGACTCTAGAAAGAGATCCCTTAAATCTCCAATGATATTTTTCTGACAGGCTTATAATCTCTGCAAATTGATGGTAAGAGCAGTGAACAAACCTGTCAGGAATTCTAGCTCTCACAGCTCTTATTTGAAGGAGCATGTAACATGCTGAAGGTAACTAGGAAGCTGTAAATAGCTTGTTAGGCACCGCCGACAAAATACAGACTGGAGTGATGCACAGGCATCTGCCAGAGCTTAACACTGCCCGTGACTGAGACGATTAGACAATTTTGCTGCTAGGATTGCCTTGATATCTTACCAAAATTGGAAATCACTGCAAAAGGAATGGAGGATCTGTGTAAAAAACAGTAATTCATCTGCTGACCTACAAGCCCTGACAAATTTTCTCGGTCCTGCAATTTGCAGGGGCAGTGACAGTGGGTTACCATGGGAAGAGGGGGCTGTATTGCCTATGAGAGCTTCTCTGCACCCAAAGATCTGCTGTGTGCTGTGCTCCTTGCCTCCCCAGTGGAAGAACCACACATTAGACACTGTCCTGCTCTGGCCATGACCATGGTCTCTGGTAGGATGCCAGTGATGTCTTGAGAAGATGTCTTGAGATGTCTTGAGAAATTGTAGATGGAGGCTACTTTACTGCACTGCATTAAAGGTCTGGGAGATGCAGATGTCCTGGCATGAGACCAAGTAATTAAGACAAAATCAAATACAGAAGGTCTGACAGGCTCACAGTAATCTGCCTAAATGGCATAAGGAATTTATGCATTTAATACCTCTGTGTAAGGTTTGAAATTAAGAGGAGTCTTGAATACATTTTTAGCCCAATATCAGGGTTCACAAGGCATTTGTTTACAAAAAAGTCACCAGGACAAAACCTAAAGTATTTTTCAATATATAAGCATAAAGAGGGGACAGGTTCTATTTCAGTATGCACTAAAAACAGCAAGGGGAGCCTTGTCTGAGCCTCCACCATGGAACTTGCTCCAGACCCTTGGGTGTGGGAGTCTCACCTGGGCTCAGGCCTGGGAATTCAATCTATGCCTGAGCTGAGTTAGGGATGTCCCTTTTCCCAACTCTGTCTCCTGCATGGGTCTTAGACATTCTTCTGGGTGATATGTTCCCTGAACGGATCTGAGGCATGTATTGTGTCTTGTCTCGAGTCCTGCCTTTGGCCACGGTGGCAGGATGGACTTTGGACCCATGTTGGAGACTTGCCTTCAGTCATATCTGTGGCATGATCCCTTTTACTCCTGACTGAGCTCCCTATTGTGTCTGGGACTGTTGATGGACCCTGTCACTAGCACCTGGCTCTGCACAATGAGCACACCCTGTGCAGGACTGTGCCTCAGGGGTGAAGGTCTGTGCTGTGCTGGGGTTGCCCTTGGCTCTGCTTGCCTGCAGCAGCCCTTGCTGTTCCTTGCTCTGCAGCTTCAAAGCTTGGTGTGCAGTTTAAATGCATATATCCTGGGCTTGTACACATATCTAGTCTGATGGCATAGCAAATTACATTTTGGCTACCCAAACAGGTGGTTAGAAATGTAAGCTGGCATTTGAGTGCCCTTGGCTAGTCATTGTACACAACATTCAATACTTTGCAGGAGATTTGCCAAAGTCCCTGAAAGTTGAACAAGTGGGGGCTGGGACTGTTGTCTCTGCTGAACATGGAAGATGGAGTAATTCCTTTCAGTAGTGTTTTCTTTTCTCCCTGCAGTGTTTCATCCTGCCATTTCTGTTTTGGAACAGTGCTGTGGTTCCCACAATGCCCAGGCTCTACCCCTTCCTCATGGTGGTACTCTGATATTTGCAATTAGCAGGCACCACAAAAATCAGCTGAGCTTTTTGAACTAAAAAGCTTCTCATAAACAGAGCGAGTTTGTCTGCTGCTTAAGTCAGTCACAGGCTCCAGACTGTGTCAGGATTTACTCATGCAAATTAAGAGATTGCGCTGCAGTTGGTAGTAGACAACATGGGAAAAGTCTCTTTAAATTTTGAAAACCAAAACCGAGGAATGCAGGCTGTAGACAGAAACTATAATAAAACCTATAGGAATAAAACTGTTTTATTTAACTTTGTAGGTGTTTCACCTAATTTCAGGCCAAAGTGACATTCTTTGCTTCTTTTTGGCACTCTCACATGACAGTGTTTAAATGTTTGGTACTTAAATAACTGAAGGACGCCTCCAAGAAATAAACTGAATATCTGCAACATTCTCTGTTCACATGCTTTTGTAACAGAAAATTAAGTTTCTAAGCTTATTTTTTTTCTCCTGTGAGCACTGGAACATTTCAGTGTTGCCAACAGTTTCAACTTTTTGTTTTAAAAACGTTTCTGTTATAAGAATGTTGGAACAAAGCTCAATTTTGCGAAAATTTTGGTTTAAGTCAGAATAGTTTGCTGCAGATGACCCCTCTTTAGGCTTAATCTGTAAGCCCCACTCCCACTGCAGCCTTCATCTTCAAAGCAGCGCTCTGGGCTGCCAAATTTACACGGCCTTTTCTCAGTTCTTGTCTTCCTCTGTCCCCTTGGGAGTAGAGTTCCTCAGATCCCCACTGTGATGAAGTTATCTGCTGAAACCCATGGACCAGCTCCTGGACTGGCTTTGGAGGACAACCCCACCTTGCCTGGCAAAGGAAAACAGTTTGGCTGCCATCCCCTGCCCAGGGGTGATTCTTCTTGGGTGCATGAGATCATGGCAACTATTTCTGCACATCCTTATAAACCTTTCATCCTGGCAAGAAATAGTGGGCAAAAAAGTTTATAAATAAGTGGAATCTACTTGCTGTGAGTCTCCCTATAACTCACTAACTACAAGAGACTGAATCCAGCAAGCCTGGTTGTCTCCAATATCCCTAGGTGTAACACCACTGAAGAGTACTTTTGTTTAAGTATGTAGTGACAGAGTGCTATTTTAAGCAATTAGGGTTGGAAAATTTGGGGCAAGTGTTAGCTCTCTTAATCTTTTTATCCAGGCTCAACTCGTCACTGACAGTTGCATTGCAGGCATGAGGAATGAAATGGGAAAATCCAGTTTATGAACTTGCAGTGCTTGATTTCCAAGGACTCATGAAACAAAAATAATCACTACTGATGAAGCATTATAACTTACATATACTCCTTCATTTTCTTTCACCAACCATTTTTTCACCAGACAGACTGCAGTAATTCAGAACAGTACAGAAGCAAGTCAACAGGAAGAGGCAAGTATTCTGTGGTAATATGTTTGCTTTGTGGGGACAAGATACCCTAGCCATGGTACATTATTGTTTTTATCTACTCCCCTCTCTTCCTTCCCCCTCCACTGTCTTTCTTCCCACTTCCCTTTTGATATTTGGAGGATTTACAAAGCTTATTTTATAAAACTTCTCTTTTTGAAGGGGGAGCTGGGGCACCAAATCAAACTAAAGATGATATCAAATCGTCCCTGTTAACTCTTGGAAAGATGCTGCCTGTGTCTAGGCTACAGATTGCAAACCAGTGATGCAGGAAGCCAGTCTTATAAGAACATCAGGTCTTCAGTCCTGTAAAACCCTGAGACTAACATTGGTATCTGCAGAGTAATACAGCTGACAAACTGACATGATATGGAAAAAAAAGATAATCACTGGAAATTTGTTTCTCGTGCAAGTTGTACTTTGGTACTGAAGAGCTATTACACAACTGCAAATGATGTTTTGAGAGGGAAAATTAATAACTAACAATTTCCTTAGACCCAAGATTTTCTCATTTTCCTGACAAATGCAGCAATCCTTCAGCAAGGGATTTGTTTAGTTAGAAATGACTGGCCTGATCTGGTGTTTGTAGTAAAGCTTGAGTAGCTTACTGACCTTGGTGACCTTTAGAGATCCTTCCTCAATGTTTCAATGGTATTCTGCCATCCTATGCTTATAAAAGGAATTTACTACATCTCTTCAATGGACACAGCACTGCAGGTGGGGTCTCAACAGGACAGAGCAGAGGGGTAGAATCCTCTCTCCTGCCCTGCTGCCCACACTGCTCTGGATGCAGCCCAGGATAAAACTGGCTATACAGGCTGCAAGTGCACATTGCTGGGTCATGTCCAGTTTCTCATCTACCACTGCCTCAAGTCCTTCTCAGCAGGGCTTTTCCCAATCCCTTCAACCCCTACCCTGTACTGTTACAAAGAGTTGCTCCAACCCAGGTGTAATACCTCTCAGCCCACTCCTCAAACGTGTCTTGATCCCTCTGAATGACATCCTGCCCCTCAGCTGTTAGCCGTAATGCTCAGCTTGGTGTTGTGTTCACAGTTTCTGAGGTTGTACTTGATCCCACGGCCTACTAAACAGTCCTGGTCCCAGTATGGACATGAGAGGGACATCATTTGTCCCTGATTTCCACCTGAACATTGAGCCATTGATGGCTCAACACTATTCTCTTGGTATTCCATCCAACCAATTCCTCATCCACCGAACAGTACACCCGTGAAATCCAACTCTCTCTGATTTAGGGAGAAGGAGGTTGTGGGGGGCTGAGTTAAAGCCTTTATAGAAGTCCAGATAAATGACATCTGTAATCCTTGCCTTTTCCATTGATGTATTCATTTCACCATAGAAGGCACTGGGTGGGTCAGGTAGGATTTCCCCTTGGTGAAGCTGTGCTTGCTGTCTCAAATCATCTCCCTGTCCTCCATGTACCTTAGCACAGCTTCTATGAGTTCTGTCTGTTCCATGATCCTCCTAGGTACAGAGGTGAGTGAGGCTGACCTGCTGGTGGTTTCCAGGATCCTCATTTATACCTTTTTTATGTATGGGTACAGTATTTACCTTTTTCCAGTCACTGGGGACTTCATCTGATTGCCATCACTTTTTCTGCTGGTTATCGAGATGCTTGCTTACACACTGAACTAGGTGCAGATTTGCAACCTCCCTCCTGTGGTGACATTGCACTTATCCATGGCAATTTTACCCATGTCCTTATGACAGCTTCATCTTCCCTCTCAGATCGTTCTTGTCTTTCACTTTGGTTTATCAACCTATTGATAGACATCAGTTGCCTTTTCTTCTCATCCTTCAATCTAGCAGATCAAGTGGTCCAGACTCATTTAGTCTTATCTGCATGCTGGCAGCCTTTCACAGTACCTTTCACACCCTGAGTTAATCTTCACATTCATGACAACACTCTAGGTAGAATTCAAGAAGTGCTGCAGCTAATATCTGCTACAATGGCACTAATAATTCTGTCAAAAATTATTTTCTGTTGTATTCTAGGAAAGCACTTCCTTTGTTTAGAGGCTGTGTTTCACTGATGGTGTTATAGAGTCTGTTATTAGCTAACATACCTTTTAAATTTCAAAATGATCATCTTAGAGGTTATAAAAGAAGTTCTAGGAATTTCTTACATTTATACTATTTTGCACCTGCTATGAATTCATTTAATCAGACTGAATTATCCCTTGAGGTCATGTAGCAATTTCTGCATGATATTTCAATATTCCTGTATTAATAATGACTTGTAATATTATAACATCTGTACTTTTCATTAGCAGATCTATGCTCTCAGATGAGTTCTATAATGACCTTATTTTTCTAGTTTTCACTCTTTTTCTACTGCATGTTTCTTGCAAAAACTTTGCTGGACATTTTTTTTACTTCACTTCCAACACATCTTTTTCTTCTATTGGCAAAAAAATTATCTTTATGTCCCTCTGCTGGTTGGCTACCAGGTATTCAAATGTGCCCTCCAGGTAATTTCCGGTAAAGGAAATTGTGCTAACAGAGGAGAAAAGTTGGAAAAAGCAGGCAGCAGCATTCCCTTCCCGTTCCTCTGCTCCAACAGCCATGCAAGAAGTAACTAAAATGTCAGAGGCAGATCTCAGATTTCGTCACACACTCATGTAGGCTCAAAGTCCTGTTTGGGAGGCAAAAAGAAAGAGTGGCAGAAAATGAAAAATTATTCTGGTGAGTTGCTGTTCTGCTTTCCTGCTTATCTGCTATATCACTGTCCTCCAGCACTCATTCTAAGCTACACCATTCACAGACTTCTTGAGATGTGAACATCTTTTACTGTTAGTGTCTGTGTTTATGTGTTTATTTAGCATGGTCTTGCAAGCTCTCTTCCGAAGATCCCCACCCCTCAATTCTTAAAAAATAAATTGCTCAGAGCAGGTTGCAGTGTTTGCAGTAGCTGCAGAGTGCTTGGAGCTGGAAGCCTGGCTTGGTTCTTGTATCTCGGTTGAAGGCAGTCCTCTGGAGTCAGCATGCCTAGAATATTGTATCAGGAGGTCCTCTCTTCTCTCAAGGTCTAACTATGGTTAAGTGATGAAGAGATGAATCTAATTTAAATGTGTGGATACTCTAGAGTCCATGCTAATTAAACTACAACAGAGAGTGAATTGTTAATTTTATTTTATTTAGTGAGATCAAGGAGACAAGTAAAACAGTAATTAAAAATAACACTCTCTGCACTCTTATCAAGTTTCTTTGGATTTTTGCTTGTTTGTCATAGAAACGCTCAGCTTGGAAGGGAAAGTCTGAGTGCGAGGGTTGCATATGACTTGCAAAGTAATGTACACATTGTATATAACTGAACATGCTAGCATCAAAATGTATCAATTGCCTTTTACAAATGGAGATTAACTGCATGACAGAAGCTAGAAACAACATTTCTTTTCCTTTTTGTTAGCTGCACAGTATCACTGACAAACAGTAGGCTAAATCAGAATCCTGGGACCTGTCATGTGGCAATTTACGTAGTTATAGGAAACATTTAATCCTGAAAACCTTGTAATGTTCTATCTGGGAAAATTCACACTATAAATTTTAAAGGGCCCAGTCTATTTTCCTTAAGGATGAACTATATCCTGCTCTTTATTAGAATGGAATGTTTTACTGCAGAGATACTTGAAACTAATGCTAACCTTCATGATTTTGGTTGTGCAGAAAGGGAGCATCGCTGATTTCATTGGAACTGTCACTGAGTTGTACAGAGGCAGTGACAGTAAAGTCCATGCTTCTGTAAGTTTCAAGCAGGAGCTACCATGTCAAGATCAATGAAAGAATATGGGTGGTCTTAGACTTCTGCAGGGAGTGTCTCTGTGAAGCATGCCTAGTGCTATTTGGGCTGTTGGGGGGGGTAACCTCTGCCTGCTGCCCTGGAAGGAGGGGAGAGAGCACTGACTGCAGGCCAGGGCCAGATAGACAAGACTGTCCAGGAACTCCACTCCTTACAAACCCAGACAAGTGTTTCTGCACCCTTGCTGAGTGTCTGCTACCCTGGAAGTACTGCTCACTGCTTCTTCAGCAGCAGGAGGGCACAAGAAGCATGGCTACCATGCAGCTGCCCCAGCAGCTTCTTCCTGCAGGGGAAAAAAGGTGTTTGCTCTGATGGCACTGGCTGGTGGAAGAAATACACTGCTTTTCCTTAACAAACTCATCTGTTCTGTGCCAGCTCTAATACCTGTAGTGTATTACTCCTTGCTTTTTGACACAATCCTGGATCTTTAATTGCATAGCTGATTTTACTTAATTTGCCTCCTAGTTTGCTATATAGACTGAAAGCTGCAGACCTCTACTATGCTTAGCAGTATTTGTTATTTATCAACAGGACTGAATGCACTTTAAGACCATTCAGATGAGACAGCTTTGGAGTTATGCAAACCTTGCAGGATTCAACTTTTTAAAAGTTGTATAAATATGAATCTGGTGTGAAGGAGAGAAACCAGCCAGAGGGCTTGCAGACAGATGTGGAGGACTATAGGGAATCATAAAAGGGCATAACACATGGGGAAGTTCTCCCTGCTTCACCTGAGGAGTCTAACCTGAGGTGTTCCTTGATTTATAAAAGAGAAGGTGTGACTACTCCTGCCCAAGTACCAGCTGATTAAATTTTCCCTCAAGAACTAAAGTCTGATGCTTATTGGTAAATGTTTAGGAGCCTGGACCTTATAGAGATATCTGACTGGTGGGCTGCAGCTATGTCACAGCCACTGTTGCTGGAGAATTCTTGAGTATACTATTTCATTAACTCAAGACACAGAAGAGGGACATAACTGTTGTGATTTTCTTTAAAGAGTAGGATTATCCAAAGATGAGAGTAATTACAAGTTTTCCCTCCAGCTACTCATGTGAAAGCAATTTGGATAAAGCTTTGAAAAATGAGAAAGCAGTATAGCACAGAAGGAACAGAAAGAGGTTATGCACTTAATCACTAAACAGTTCAAATTAACATTTCAAAGAGGTTAATGCATCTAGTCAAAGTCAATCTTCTACCCTTCATGTTTCCTTCTACTGCTGATGATTAGGGTGAGTTCAGAATTAGGGTGAGATGAAACTTATTATACTAACTTTGTAACTAAAGATGGCTTAATGGATAAAACTGCTTTCAGGAACCAATGTGTATTTGGATGGATAATTCATACACTATAAAACTATTCATCTGATTAACAGAATTTACAATTGAAAAGATTCAGCACCTCATTCTACTTGTACTAAATCAATTATGAAGCTGTTCTGAACTTCACTGGGAGTAGAATCAGGGCATAAGTCATGAATACTGCAGTGTAAAATGAAAGATTTTTGAAACCAGTAATGAGGCAGCTCAAGGCAGGCAACTGTCAGCTCACAGCCTGTGGCCTGGGCCATTGCACAAGTTGCTCTACATTCCCATCCAAAGATAAAAGACTTTGTGCTGTGAAACAGGGCTTGCACTATGCCCCGTGACCAGTCTTTCTGATGTGTGAGAGTTCTTCTCTGAAGTGTTAAAGAATCAGTTTATGTCCTCTTCTCTCAGGGGTCACTCAGCTTTCAGGGAAAAGGTGGAAGTGGTGAAAAGAGTGCCTTGCTGACTTTTGGTGCAGAAGTATATATTTTGTAAAAGATTTTTTTAAATTGTATGTCTCAGACACAACATTGCTTTTTCTTCAGGGCAGAAATTGGCAACCTATTCCAGTTACAAGAGCTGACAAATGCTGGCTGAAGAAATACCACAGTACTTCCATCAGGGATGCAAAAAAGTGCACAAGAATGTGTGTTTGCTAGAAATCAGAAGCCTGGATTATAGCTCTCTATGCTTGCTTGCTTCAAAATGCCTGCAGACTTGTCCATGTGTATGAGGTTGAAAAACAAGCCTACAAACTGGCTGGTATTTGATTCTCTTGTTTGAACTGTGAGTTATTCCTTAGGGAAAGAAAGGAAGAAAATTACTTTTATAAACCTGGAATAAAAACTCCTGTGTTTAGTAATACTTTCTCTCCCTTTTTCTATTTGTTTCTTTTTAAACCCTCCCTGGACCAAACATGTTTTCTAAAAATGCCTAATTCCCTATCAAAATAATATTTCTCTGATGTTCAGGGCACTGTCTGAGCCGGACAATGGAAAAACTGCCAGCAGAAATAAATGTACAGTCTTGACTTTCAGACAGCTGAAGGCAAAAATCTCCCAATGGATTTTGCTTAAAAATATTTTCAAAAAGTAATGAGGAATAGAAAAAATGCACTGAAAGACACAGAATGCCAATTAATTTAATTTTTTTTGCAAGCTTAGTTTACAGTAAATAGCACTTGTGCGTGAAAATCTTCTCAGAGTGATCAGTTATTTTAATATTAATATATGAGATAAATTGTCTCTAAACTCTTTGTGTTTTAGAAGAGTGAATGGTCCAAGAGTTTACATTTTTCACCAAGGTGGACAGAGAAGGAAAAGCAATGTGGTTTTTCTTATAAACAATCTGGAACAAGAGAGGCAATTAAAAGAATAAATAGGAGCAGCTGAAAATGTGATCTAAAAGTTAAACAGTCTTCCTGTCACAAGGGTTTTTAAAAACTTTTTCACCAGACTAGAGTTAAAGGGAAAAGTCAATTACAGCAACAGTATACAAGAATTAAGTTTCTAGGAAAGAAGTGACTGGAATTTGTACATATCTCAGGCAGGTTCCACGGACACATCATTATAGCTTAAAGCAAATGAAGCATCTCTCAGCTGTATTATTGGGTTGTATTTGAAAGCGCTCTCTCTGAAATCCAGGAAAAAACTGCACAGTGGAACAAACTCTCACAGTACACTTATTCCGGAAAAATACTGCACGACAAGCCCTGAAGTTAAATGCATTACATTAGGAAAATAAGACAGCTTCGTGGCCATTTTTGGAAGACTTTCTGGGAGAAAGAAAAAGCTCTGAGAAAACTCGGTGCTACACTGTACAAAAGAGCCAGTTATTTTTTTCTGTGAGAATCTCTGAAGATGGAAACATTGCAGATCTCCCCATCTGTGTTTTGTTTTGGGACAAGGATTCTAGGAGGACAAGATTTTAAAGAATAGTGCTGCGTCCAAGTCCTCTCTCCTCCATGGCCTGGGCCCAAGGGAGGAGTTCAGGACAAAATGTAGGGGTGATGGCATTGTGGTTCCTGGTTCCTCACATGCAGCCTTTGTCCATCCTTAAATACCTTGTTCTATTGTTAATGCTGTACAATTAAAATTTGAACCTAAATTATTACTAAAATTAAAATAGGATACCATTCAGGAATACAGATGAACAATGCCAATACACATGATTTTGAGTTGGCCTCCTCAATTGATCTTAATATCTGACTGCCTCCCAGTCAGATATTAAGAGAATAGTGACACACACCCACTTTAAAAATACTCTTTATATTAAGTAACTACTTAATTTTTTCAGCGTGTATAGACCTCTTAAATCTCTTCTGTAAATTGTGTGTTGTGGTGCAGTTGCAGATCAAGAAGAATAAATCTACATACATGTCAGAAGTTCTCAATCCACCTCTATAATAGAAATGTTTTTAGGTATAAAGTATAGCACTTTTTCTTAAGCTGCCAGAGAAATTTAAATTCATATGCTACATATTTCTACATCTCTTCAAATGCTTCAACCTATATGTTAGTTGTATGTGATTTACTTAGTCAGCCTCTGCAATTCTTGTTATTTTCCTGGTAGGATATTAAATAACGTAATATATATCATATATCATATATCATATATCATATATCATATATCATATATCATATATCATATATCATATATCATATATCATATATCATATATATAATATATGTTATATGTTATATGTTATATGTTATATGTTATATGTTATATATTATATATTATATATTATATATATTATATATTATATATTATATATCAATATCTGTATGATATATGATATGTGATATCTAATATATCATCTATCATACATATGGATATAATATATATAATATGTAATTTATAAAATATACATAATATACTTAATATATATAATATAATATAATTTATAATAATAGATATGAATGTAATAATCCTGGCAGATTATTGAAATTTCTCTTTACTGGCATTTGAAATGTTTTTCTTATTGCAGAAGTAGCTTTAACATTTGTTATTTCACTTAGAAGGGACTTAAAAGTCCACCAGTGATTTTACAAGTAATTTCCAAAAGCATCAACTGTAGCTATGTTGGTAAGGGTTACAATGTGGTTTTTTGTTGGCTTTGCCTAATTTTATTATCTCTTTTATCAAAAAAATGCCATCCATATGTAACATAATCAATGGAGATCAGCCAAGTAGAACAAATCATAAAGGCACCAATTGCAGTGCATATTGACCAAGAATGAAAACTATGAAATATAAAGACAACAAATCCTTTATGACAATTGTACTATAAAGAAAGATGGAAAACCTGGTTACAGCCTTGATTCTTCCAGTAGAATGGCAATGTCCCCGAGTCTGAAAAAGGCATGAAACTAAGGTAAGACCACAATCACATCAAAAGGGCAGTTCAATATGCACTGGAAACAGATCCAAAAACAAGTCAGGGGAAGTAATATAACACGATTATCACATCCAGCAGTGATTTCATTTTTGTTCATTACCTACTTTTGTTTTTCTGTACAGAAAACATCAACACAAACACTAATTAAAAAAATAACAGAGACACTGTAATTCTATAGAACACTTCCAATGAAACCGGTCCTTAGTTTGAGATTATGTACACTGAAACTATTATGTTCTTCAGTAAATAAATATTTTACCTCAAGTATTTTCTTTTGCAGGCTGTTATCTCAGAGACCAAAAGAAGACAAACAATCACATCTAAAATTATATAAATGGGCTAGAAAGCCATTAAATTCCTGGTGGAGCCTCACCCATTGCCATGTCCCATATCACCCTCCTGCTGAGAAATGAGATGGCAGATGAAAATGTGGAGGTGTTTTCCTATAAGTCACATTTCCTATGTTCAATGCGAGTTGTCACTGTGTGTCCAGTTCTTTTCTTCTGAGCAAAACAACTCCAAAATGATGCCATAGAGTCTCAGACTCTCAAAAGTGTGCTCCATGAGCTCAGGAGAGGAAAAGGTGGGTGAAAACATATTGGAATGGAGGGAAAACTGGACAGGAGGAAGACATGTTTTATTGCCTCATTGTAAACTAGCTGTGAAAGATTTCAAGACATAATTTTCAAGTCTCATAGACAATTAAAATATTTCTACTCACATTTGCTAAGGCAAAGTTGTGGTCCATTATATTAAGACATAATTTTTTGGGGTGTGCTCCTAATTGCTGTGATGTTTGGCTCATCATTACTTTTACGACTGCATGACATTTGCACTGTAATGGTCATACAAAGAATTTTGAAATTAATAGCTGTCAATTGGTTTCTTTTCTATTTTCTGGGTAACCAATCTAGGAACAAGACAGTAAATTTACATACAGTGTACAATGCAAGGGAATGTATTGAAGTTTATGCAAGGAGAATGCCAATCAACTCAACAGTGATCAGTTTCCCACCCATTAATGCTGCTTAGATATATCAGAGAAAAGAGTGTCTTCCTATGGAATGAGCAAACCTGATTATTTATTGGAGAAGAGTCAGTGCAGTGATATCACCACCTGCATTTCCAGACTTGTGTAAGATTTCTGTACAGAAATCCTTGCTGCACCCCTTTCCTTGATTCCCTGTTAAAATAGTGTATTACGGGATGTGCTAATTGCATGTTTCTACAGGCTAGTTAAAATTTAGATATTGAAATCAAATGGCAAGGTCCCGTTGTAAATATTTTCAAGAGTTTTGGCAGGCAAGGCTGGCAGGGTGTTGCTCTGTGGTGCTTGACTATGCTCTCTGTAGGCCAACAACCAAGTGAGATAACAAGAGGCATAACATTGCAAACATTCTTGGAGGAGCAAGCCTGTAAACATGTCCCCTAAAAAGGCCGGACAAACACCTTTTGAATAACAACTGCAAATGAGAAAATTTTTCAGAGAGGACCCTTTCCATCATGAAAAACTTCCTGTTGACTCCTCATAAGAAATAAGAAAATATCTTTCTGAGAATTACTTTTTTATAGACAGCACCTTTTCCTGCCACAAAAAGCTTTGTTACAAGCTGTAATGCCTCTCTCTTATTCTTTTATTGCATTTTAGATTACTTAGATTTTTGTTTTTAAGTCAGTGTGACATTTTCTGTAGAAATCAATTTTATTGTGGAAAAACAAACCAATAATTTGTCAGGGCTTTATACAGTATTAAAGTAAAATCAAAAGGTTTTTGTGCAAAAAAGAAGTTGACTAAAATGAACAGGATCCTGGAAAACAGAACAAGAAAATCACCGACAAAATAAAGAAAATATGCCTTTATCAGATGGCTATCTCAGATTAGCTGTGCCATTTGCTGTGGCTATCAAAGGTATTTTCCTTGGTTATCTTCCCTGACCCTCTTTTTTGAGGCAGAAGCAAATGGGCACTTGCATCTTACCTCCTCCCCAAATCACAGTCTGATGTTCCAGCTGTGACCCATTTTTATCATCAGTTTAAGCAAAGAAAGCAGGCCAGAATATGTATATTTCTTCAGCTATCCCTGCTGTGTGGGAAGTAACCTCTGGTAAAGGCACAAGCCAAACAGTGGGGGATGGTTATATCTTAAACCTTAGTGCACACACAGCTAAGACTTGTCTTTCAGTGTCCTGCTGACAGCAACACTGCTGGAAAAAGACTAACACAACAGGCAAAGTGAACTATCCAAAGATTTGTCAAACCCTTTTCAATAACAGGCTGCTTAAGAGATTGCCTTTTGTCATTCTGGTCAGAAACACACAGCTGTAGAGAACATGGCACTGCCAGAGCAAGGCTCTTATTAAATGGGAGAAGCAGTAAAATGTGGGAAAGAAAAAAGTGAGGAATAATTTTATCACATTTGAAATATTAGTCGTTGATCCTAGGGGTAGTAGCAATGTCATGGAGAGCCTGCTTTCTAGCTTGGTTTGGTCAAGATCATGAGAGTGGAGACCCTGGGCTCTTGAAGAGGATGATTTCAGCATCCTAGAAGATGGAGAAAGAGATTGAGAAAGATTGTCCATCCTGCTCTCCCTGCTTCCTCGTACTGAAGTTTAGCTCTGGACCATGGTAGCAATAAGTAGTACCCATTATTTTGTTTGCCACTTAGGTTCATTTCCAGAGAGGCTACTGGGGTTTTTTATTTATAAAACCACAGCTCTTGCAAAATGAACAGGATGTCATCACCATTCATGAACTACAGAAATTCAAGTTATCGTTAGGGCTAAGCCATTTTCTGTCTAATTTGCTGCCAGCCCAAGACAGTTTATCTTACAGAGCACATTGCATTTTTGCTGTTTGATAAATTCATACATCACTGTAAATAAGTCAATGCTAAGCAACTTTGGAAGACAAATTCTTTAAATATTTGCCTATATTACACATTGGTGAAAAAAAAGAGATTTAAAAATTAACCAAGGAGCAAAATGTAGGACTTCTTGTTAGAAATGACGTCACAGAATCATAGAATCATAGAATGTTAAGGGTTGGAAAGACCTTAAAGACCATCTACTCCCAGTCCCTGCTGCCATGTGCAGGGGTAGCTCTCAACCAGGTGTCTCAAGCCCTTATTCAACATAGTCTTGAATACTGCCAGGGCTGGGACATCCACAACCTCCCTGGGCAACCTGTTCCTGTGTCTCACCACCCTCACAGTAAAGAATTTCTTCCTAATACCTAACCTAAATCTCCCCTCTTTCAGTGTGTACCTCTTCCCTCTTGTCCTATCACTACAGTTCCTGATGAACAGTCCCTCTCTGGCTTCCCTGTAGGCACCTTCAGATATTGAAAGGTTTCTATGAGGTTCCCACAGAACCTTCTCTTCTCCAGGCTCAACAGCCACAACTTTCTCAGCCTGTCTTCACAGGGGAGGTGCTCCAGTCCTCTTATCAGCTTCATGGCCTCCTCTGGGCTTGCCCAGCAGCTCCTTGTCCCTCTTATGTTGGGGGCACCAGAGCTGGATGCAGCACTCCAGGTGGGATCTCCCCAGAGCAAAGGGGGACAATCCCCTCCCTTGGCCTGCTGGCCATGCTCCTTTGGGTGCAGCCAAGGATTTCCTTGGCTTTCTGGGCTGGAAAATGTTGAGTTTTTTATCTACCATCACTGCACAGTCTTTCACCACAGGGCTGCTCCCAATCACTTCTCTGCCCAAGCTGTTGGTGTGCCTGGGATTGCCATGACCCAGGTTTAGGACCCTGAACTTCACTGTGGTGACCTCCATGAGGTTTGCACTGGCCCAGCTCTCAAGCCTGTCCAGCTCCCTCTGGATGCCATCCCTGCCCTCCAGTGTGTCAGCTCCCCACACAGCCTGGTGGTGTCAGTGAACTTGCTGAGGCTGCCCTTGGTCCCACTGTCCATGTCTCTGACAAAGATGTTGAGCAGTATCAGCCCCAACACTGAGCCCTGAGGGACACCACTCGCCACTGGTCTCCACATGGACCATGAGCCCTTGACCACAACTCTTTGTGAGTGGCCATCCAGCCAGCTCTTTATCCACCCAGTGTCCATCCCTCAAATCTGTGTCTCTCCAGTTTAGAGACAAGGATGTGGTGTGGGACAGAGTCAAACACTTTGTGTAAGTCCAGGTAGGGGATGTCAGTAGCTCTGCCCACCCACCAGGGCTGTAGCTCTGTGACAGAAGGTCACCAGATTTGTCAGGTGTGATTTGCCCTTAGGAAAGCCACGTTGGCTGTTACCAATCCCCTCTTTTTATCCATGTGCCTTAGCTTAGTTTCCAGGTAAATCTGCTCCATGATCTTGCCTGGCACAGAGGTGAAATTGACTGGTCTGTAGTTGCCCAAATCTTAGGACATTACTAAAATCTAGCAAAACAACAAGAGGACACTGTAGCTTTTAACAGTAAATTAATTAAAATAATTTTAGCTGTTATCTGCAAATGATAGCTCTGGTTAGGAGCACCATATGTAGCCTCAGGGCATTCAGACCAAATGATTAGACTGTGGCCCTAATTTTTTTAGGGTAAGGATTTCCCAGTGGGAATTTCCCCATGTTGTATTACCAGAACTGTGTAAGATATTTCAATTTGCACAGGAAGCAACAGAGAGAGAGAAAACAGATATGATCAATAATAGTAACAATCACCACCTTTGTTGCTGCTGATGGCACTATAGCTACAATGAAAAGAGGGTAAAAACTGTAAGTCTCAGCTCTAATTATAATACTGCAAATAACATTTGGGCAAACACCCCAGTACTACAACATGACCCTCAAGTAAAAAATACAGCCTTTCATATGGAGTTCCACCTCATTAAGTACAAAAGTGGTTTCCAAATATGTTGAAATTGTTTCATTTAGAAGAAAAGTTCTTTTAACATCTCACCCTACAAAACAGACATTATGTCTCTATGTTTTTTTGTTTGTTTGTTTTTTGTCGTTGGGGCTTTCTGTTTGTTTGTCTGGGTTTTTCCATGAGAGGGAGAATAACACTAGCTTCTCACCTGCAAATCAACTGCCCTTTGTCTTCAGCCCATTAACCCTGTTCAGTAATAAAATCAGTTTTGTGAACAATTGGTTGCCAATTATTATTTGTTGTTGCTTTCAAAAGAATCAGGAAATAAATAACCGTAAAGTTATTTATTATTTATCACCTTCTGTATAATTTGTGCTGAAAATAATTAATAGCTTTACAGTTCCATTATTTCTAATGTCTCTGGAACAACCAGAACTTCTCTTCTTTTCTTATATTATTGTATTAAAAGTTTTATCTTAAGCATTCATCTAGTACACAGAGCTGCTTTAGTTCTACTAGCATATAGTACTCAGGCTTTTCTCCCATGTTTTAAGCAGATGTTTTGAAGATATTGTAAAACTTGGCTTCACCAAATTTGTGTAGTATGATAGGAAAGTTGAGGCTCTGAAAGCTCTCACAGCTAGGTTTTCTTCCTCTGTCTTTTGTAACTTTGTGTCTGTTATTGGTCCAGATCATTGCCTGGAGAACTTTCTTCAGCTATTATCTGCCTTTCTTACAGCGAGTTCCAGTCCTAAAGTAACAAAATCTCACTATTGTGTACCCTCTCTCTACTGCATCTACAAAGATAACTTGATAGATCTATAGTTGACCTAGCATCTATGTATTTTAGAAAATCAACATGTAACGCTGCGGAATATTTATATTTCTGTTACAATATATTTGCTTGAAGTTAATAGTGCCTATGTAATTTTCAGTCTCTGTGCCCCTTCATGCAGAATGCTTGTCTTTGTACTGCTTTTTATCTACTTACAGTGGGTTTCCTGGTCAGCCAATCTGATTTTTGAATTTTTTTTCCCCCAGAACTACTTGTCAGACTGTAGCCTTACAGCAAGGTTTTCCAAAGTGAGTGACTGTATTCTGCTAGCAGGATGTGACCCAATGCATGAAAAAGCATTATTACTACTGCTAGAAGAGCCTACACTATTTCAATTCATTACAATGAGTACTGATTGAGCATGGTCCTCTGGAATTCTGGATTCCTTGAATTGCCTTGAATTACAATGTAGAGGTCTCCATTTTCCTCCTGCAGCATACCAGGTGTTGAGCCAGCTCACAGAGGTGCTCTTCATGCTATGTACCAAGAAGGAGAAGGGATCTAGTTGAGGAGTACCAGGCAGATAAACCAGAAGGCTGAAGTCAACACCCACTGAGTGCTCTTCTAAGCAAGGATAGCATTAAGTTGTCCCAGCACTGGCCCTTAGGCATGGTAAACGTTCTCTGCTGGCTGAGAGCCTCCTCAAACTCGACTTCTTGACACAGGAGAGGTCAATCACTTGCTGCTCTTAGGCACCAGCTCATATGAGCAAGGAAAAACATGCAACAGGTCATTATTCTTCAGGGGTATTGTCAAGGGTTAGATTCTCCTACCCATCCATGACAGGTGAGCTGTTGGAAATCCTCTGTTCTCCAACCCATAGCTACTTCTCACCATGACACCTGCTACCTGTGAGAAGGTATTTCTGTTTATTAGGAGGCTCAGAGGAAGAGAGGGGCTCTCCCTGTTACTAGTTTGCATTTTTTTTTTTATGGTGGATACAGGTAGAATGCTTCCGTCATACTCCACAGTTTTCACCACTGTCGGCACAGTGAGACTTTTTTCTACCTTCTCTTTTCAAAGCAAGTTGTTAACACTTTTTATTCCTATTAATCTCTAATCCCACAGAACTGAAAAAGATTTTAGGAAGCTTGTTTCACAACGTGCTTGTTTTCTGCCAATTGTTACATCTTTTCCTAGGCTATGTTAGAAATCCCTCACACAACACAAAACTTGATCTAAGCTGTAAACAAAGAAAAGGACAAAAGGTGAGAGGGTGGGGAAATACTCTCTTAAGCAAGTCAGTTTTGTTAACAGAGCTTTATTTCTGTAAATAATCATCATTCTTTTGTTATGGATGCAAATGTTGTTCTCCCTTATGGAGAAGGAAAGGGTCATTTATAAGGAAATTGCTGAACCTTTGCAGGGTCATGCATGTAAAATATAGTCCATCTGGTTTGTTTTCTTTTCTCTGTCTGTGAATCAATATACTTGATTAATAAAGTTCTTATATGTCTCAAACAATGCTCTCTGTAAACAGTAGTTCCACTGAGTTATGTCTCAGAGTGTATATTAATGTTTTTATCTGTATACATTAGCTTTTAGCTAGCTCTTCTGTAATTAGTATTAAAAATGTTAAATGGATGATTTTTCGTGTATGTACTTTCGCCCCCTCTTTTCCCAGTACCATGTTCTTATTTACAATGTCATAAAAGTGATGGCATAAATATTGAGGAATTATTTTTACTGTGTTTTTTTTCTGTTTACTTGATATTTTTAAATGGCTTGCCCACCTGCCTTCAGTTTATACATAGTCATTTTGGCTGATTATTTAATATACTGTACTACATTTAGAAAAACTCTTCTGTAACCATAGTAACTATTTTTGATTAGGCACAGTTTAGCACATGAATTCATTTTAATACAGGTGGAAAAAATAGAAAAATGATCTTGAAAGCTCCTGAAATCATTTAGATTATTATCGGCTTTCATTTCAGGTTCAACAGAGAAAGAATTGCTCATAGCCTCTCTTTCTTACTTCTAGTGATGGCTTGTTTTTTAGGGTTTTTTTGTGTTTTTTTTCTTCTTTTTTTAAACTTAGTAGATGTGGGCTGTAAAGGATTTATATAAAAATTTTTGGAGGTTTTCCAAGGGCAGCTTTTCTTCCTGAAGATGAAAATCAATGTATGACAAGATTTACCTACCCAGGAGTAACACTGCAACATTCTTGTCCTCTCTATTATACCAAAGGGAATGTGTCCCCCTGTAATCCAATTTCTTTTTTGCCTTGTGATGGTTTGGCCCAAAATCTTTACAAGACAGTAGGGATTGGTCTGTAATAGTTCAAAAAAGGGCAAAGACGGCCAGAGGAAGGACAAGTACTAATCTCACTTGCCTGTCTCTGTAGCTTTATGCAGAGTTTGAAGAATATTTCCTGATGTTCAGGTATGCAAAGTGTTTTCTAGGACAAGCATGTCCAGAAAGAAGTCCTGAGAGATTTTCTTGGCAGATGTCTTTTTGTTGTTGATACTGTGGTACCTCAGTCACCCTGGTGATCAGAAAGAGAATCAAAAATACCTGCTTCTCTCTGAAACTATTGATTCAGCATGCAACCATGAACTGACATAATCGCATTCTGATCTGAAGTACATAAAAAGACCTCTGTGGAAGAGAGAGGACTGCATCTCAGATCACTTGTGTTGCAGAAGAATAAGAGCTGTCTTGAGTAATATCCCCAGGAGTCCTGTGTGTATGTCCAACACTTCAGAACTTGTTCAGGGCAAAGCCCGGGTCTTTACAATACAGCTCAAAATCACAAGGCTTTTTTTTTTTTTTAATGTGAATCAGAAGTTGATGTGCAAGCTAATCCACACTGCTAACCAGAGCCTGAAGCTGTGATGGTAATTACAACAAAGTAATCTGACAAACTGCTGGATGGTGGTGGGCCCAGTGATGAGACTGGATAATCTTCCTCATCAGAGAAATCAGACTTGAGTTCCCATGCATTTCTCCTTATTAATTATGTGATACAATGATTGAGAACCTGTTGGTATCATTACCCTAATTGGTTGGAAAATGTTTTTGAAATTTGAAAAATATTTTGAAATTGAAAAACATTGAAAAATTTTCAAATTTGTCAATATTTCTCACTCATAAATTGACAAAGCATCTAAAGTAATGTGACTGCCTCTGAAGATAGTTGTAAAGCATGTTTTACAAATGTTCTTGTATTTTTTTTTTTGGTCTATCAGAGCATTATTTATTCAATCAGTCTTTTTCAGTGTTCAAATTAATCTAGTCATTATTCCAAATGTTAATAACAATATCTGTTCGTTCCTGTCTGCTGCAAGGGACAGTGCTCTGCATCAACCTCTGCGATGCCTTATATTGAACTTTTTATATCAACAGAAATTTTACCATCTAGAAAAATGCACTTCCCTGTAGAAAGATGGTGTGTCAAGACAACCAAGGCTAGTTTGCCTCATGTTGTGATTAGCAATGACCAGTTGTAGCCTCTAATCATTAATCCCTAATTTTTACTGTCCTGTGGCCTGGGCTGCCTGCAAAGCTGCCTGAGAAAAATCTTCCCTCTGCCTCTTGTCTTTGTAATACTTCAAATAATTGCTGCCTTGCAAAGGTTGGGAGTAAATCAGCAACCCTTCACTCAGTTGTGACTACTTTTCTTCTGCTGAGAGAAAAGTGATTGATTTGCTTCATCTCCCACTCAAAGGCAGCCACAACTTTTCTATTCATATATTACAAAAGTTAAGGCAGAGTGAAAAATGTTATGAGAGGTAAATCTGAGAGTAGATGTTAATTGCACAGTTTATTGCTGGAATTGGCTGCTGTTTTAATGAGGTGTGGGGTCCTCCATGCAGGGGCACAGCTGCCACATCACAGTCTTCATCATGGGCTGCAGGAGAATCTCAGCTTCAGTGCCTGGAGCACCTTTGCCCTTCCTTCTACGCTGACCATGGTGTGTGCAGAGTTTTTGCTCTCATATTTATCACTCCTTTCTTTTTTGTCTGGAATTGCTTCTGCACAAAACATTTTCCCCCATCTTAAATACACTATTCCAGAGGTGCTACCACCATCGTTGGTGGGCTCAGCCTTGGCAAGCAGCAGGTCTGTCTTGGAGCCAGCTGGCACTGGCTCTGCTGGTGTGGTGGTGCTCCTCTCCCTCTCATGCCACTGTGATCTGAGAAATGCTCATTAGGCCTCAGCCTTGATGAACAGCACCTGGGCTAAGCCCCTCTTGGGCTTATCAGAAACACTATCTGCTACCAGGAACTTGCGCTGTGTAACAAACTCCTGGTTTTTAATGAACAGCCATGGAAGCTTATTTTTATTGCCTGGATAATAACCCAAGTGGAATAATACTTCTGTTATCAAACTTTCAAAGGAAGTTATCAACCTGAACTGCAGCCAGGATGGAAAATTACTGACCAAAGCCCACTCTCTTGTTACTCTATGCATAGCAGTCCCTGAGAGCTCTCCTGGAGCAGCAGCTGTGACCAGCAAATCCCCTCTGAATGGGACCTCTCAGAGTCAGTGAAATCTCAAGTTTGCTGTACTCAGGGGGACACTGAACAACAACGATGGATCCTAGGCTGATACCCCCAACTCCTTGATACCTAACCCATTTTCCACCGAGAATAAGCAGAGGCATCCAAAGTGAGTATGTCACTGAATTTGAGGGGAATTTTGCACAGGTACAGGTTCTGTGGGCATGTGTCTGTGAATATGCTGTTGCAAATGTACTAAAAATATTCTCCTAGATTCTTAAGTATTTTAAATTTGTAGTAAGTCAGATGTGTAAGTGAGTCACTGTTGTGACACAGTAAATTCTAAATGAATCCTTTGCTAAGTTTTTTAACTTATCGATGTTTAAGTGTAGTTAAATGCTCTTTGATGTTCAGGCATCAAACTGTTGGTCCAGTCTGGGCTCGGTTTAGGGATCTACTCTGAACCTTGGAACTCAGCAGGAGAGTATTCCACATTCCTTTTTATCCTTATATTTTCCTGTTGTTTTCTCTACCTTTCCCCCACCAGCCAGTCAGTTTTGGGTTTATTTTGATTTGGGTTGATTGTTTTTTTCTTTTTCTTTTATTTTTCTTTTTCTTTTCTTGCTTTAACCATGTAGTAAGTAGTAGATTAAACCTTGCCAATGGACTTTGTTGCGCTTTCACTTTTATATTAAACATGGTTTGGCAAATACCCTTGTCGATGATTCTTTAAGCGACATTAAAACACTCCTCCCCAGAAGCTGGACATAGGGGAAGCTTCTTCTCAGAAGCCACCCCTGTATCCCCCTGCTACCAAAACCTGGCCATGCAAAACCCTTGCCTCTGTGATTCACGAATTTAATAATTATCACTAAAATGCACATTCATCACACAGTCCTCAAAAGATTCCTTCACATTAACATAAAAAAATTAAAATACACACATCAAAATAGCATCATCGATACTGAAAGAAGACAACTGGCACGGAATCCACCCCTCATATACCTTCCCCACAAATACAAAACCAGAAATTTCCCGTGACCATTCCACTCTCTAACATTGTTCAGCCCAGTTTCTATCCTTATTTCAAATTCCTTGGGTGCCAAGTTGGGAGTCAAATAAAGACTGTTGGTTTTTAACCCTGATTGGATGCTAGGTGTCCACCAAGCCATTCTTTCACTCCCATTCTCAGCAGGATGGGGGCAGAAAATAACTCATTAGGGTTTTTTCCGTCTTAAGATTAAAGATGATTTACTAAAGCAAAAGGTCATGTATGTGTGGAGGCAAAGGAAAAACACAAAAGATGTTATTCTCTACTTCCCATCAGCAAGTATTGTCCAACCACTTTCTGGGAAACAGGGCTTCAGTCTGAGTTGCAGTTGCTGCAGAAAATACTGCAGAATGTTGTAAATAACAAATGCCCACTCCCCCCATTACCCCTTTCTTTTAGCTTTTATACCTAGCAGCAGTCACAAGAAATGGGTCAGTTTGGTTGGCTGCCCTGGCCATGTCCCCTCCCACGATCTCTCTCACCCAGAGCTATGGGTGTGAGGACTGACAGTGCTGATGCTGTGCTAGCGTTGCCCAGCAGTACCAAAACACAGGTGTGTTATTGACACCTTTACAAAATACAGCATAGTGAGAGCTGCTATGGGGAAATTAACTCCATCTCAGCCAGATCCAATACAATGTCCATGGAGCTACCGGGGAATGCAGCCCATAATGTTAGTTACTGAGCTTTGTCAGCAGTGGTTTATTTTATCTGTGCTGAAATGTGTATTCATGCTCTTTTATCAAAGACTGTAACTCAGTTGAAAGGATTCACAAGTTGTTTTATATAAGTCATTGGACTTGTTCCACTCATTAGCTGAAAAGGACAAGGTAATTGTGAACACACTTAAGAGAAAGGAAGACACTCCTGAAAATGGAAAGGCATTATGACAACTCATTTTTATTAAAAACTACAGCATGAAGATGAAAACTGTATTATATATATTGTATGTGCTACGTATTATGCTTTTAGGAAGTTGTGCTTCGCTTATTTTAATGATGCGTGATGGGCTTTTTTATTGTCCTTTAACTGAATCGTTGAGGTCAGTGTCGTTATTAGGAATATAGTGAAGAGCAACTAGAGAGAATTTTTGCCTGGATCTAAAAAGACAGTAAAAAGGCTTTACAGGTTGGAGTACTGATTAATCAGTTTACTATTATAGTTTATCAGAGACTGACATTGCCGATAAAAAACCAGCAACTTTTGGTACTTATTTTTAAGATTCTCACACTGTTTTGCTCTATAATGATGTGTATTTAAAAAAAATATGTCAAATATGCTAATGTGATTCTAGGTATTAGGACAGAAACTAAATAAAAAAATAAAGCCTACAGCAGAACTGAAGAAAGCATATTTTTATATTCTGAAAAGAATCAAAACTGACTATAAAAAATCAGATGCAAATACTGTGAGATTATATCATTTTCAAGAGGTCTAAAGAATCAGTACACAATTTTGTGGCAAATGGAACTTTCCAAAACAAAACAGCGTAATTTTGTTAGGGATGATTGGACCATTCATAATTATGTACAGTGAATCAGCTGGAATATTTTTGGAGTTATCTTAAATTGTTTGTAAACAGAGTGCAACCCCAGAAAGTTTCACGCATACTAATTTTAGGCTAAGATTTTTCTTGTGTGGTGTTCCTGTAACTTTCAGCGCTGTATCTGTATGACCCTAGCTGTTGATGGTGCCAGCATTTTAAGCAGGCTGTGTTCATGCTGCAGGACAACAGGTCTTGGCCAGTGAACTCAGAGCATAAGTATGTAGTGAGACAAGAATTGCAAACTTCATGATTTTTATGATGTTTGTGATGTTTCCCTTCGCTGCTGGCACATTGTTGACTGAACCGGTAAAACAATTTTCAACATAGATTTAATGCAACAGAGCAGGGTCACTAAATGCACTGCACTCCTCTATTATTCTCTTGTACTTTCCATTCCATAAGCAGGGATACAAGTGTTGTTCCTGCCCCTTCTTGCCTTCACCTCTTCTCAACTGCCTGTGTCCCATGATCAGGTTGCTCGTGCTCCCCGGATCAGAGTCTGAGGATGCTGCCAGTAATGACCCAGAGGTATACCAGAGGCCATCCACTGCTCAGGAACAAATTTTCAGCATGGTTTTTCAGATTTCAGCCCCCTCTTGGGTCTGACTGGGTAAGACCCTGCAACATATTATAAATACGGCCATTGACATTCAGATCAGCTCCCAGATTTTGCCACGGGTGTGGGATTGGCTGTGATAACAATCCTTGCATCTGCCTGGTTGCTCTGTGGGGCCCTATGTAGCCTTGTGTGGTGAAGAACTTTCTTTAATTGCTACAGAAAACACTGCTTTTGCCTCCTTGCTTTTAGCAGCCTGACATTTTCTGTGGGTTGGGCTGAGACAAAGACATGTTAGCAAACAGCTCTAAATATGCTCAGAAGAAGCTTTTTTTTTTTCCCAGCCCCAACCTCAGGAAAGAGCAGCAGTGAAATGAAAGCATACCTTTTATGTGAAGGTCTTAGGGAATAGCTTCTTGTGTTATTCAGTCATCTCTGCAGGTTGCAAAATGTGAGCAGTACAGACTGAGGATAAGAAGGATGGCATTACAAGCCTAGCATTTGCAAGGCAGTTTTGTTTTCCTGTTTGGCTGTGGATTCCATCTTCCTTTAGAGAAACCTTCAGCTTTTCCTTGCTTCTAGTAATTGGAAGAATATTGTGAGAATGAATACTCTGCAGTATTTTCAGTGCCTAAATTGGAAGGTAAAATTCACACCATAAATATTAATGCCTGAAGTACATTACTATTTATTTCTGATTTATTTTTTTTCTTTATAATCATTGTATTGATATGAGTAGTGCTGTGATTTCTAAGAGGGTAGAAAAGAATCCCATAGGAATTCAAAAATAATTTATTAGTCATTGGGACTGTTTTTCAAATGTTACAATTTAGGTGTTTAGGCAGAGGTTTTTGGGGGTTTTGTCTTGTTTAATTGCAATGGAAACCACACTTTCAATACTCATTTGAAAATTTTCTTAATTCAATGTACTTATTCATTTGCTTACAGCTGTCACTAACAGGCCTTTGGGAAGAGATGTCACTATTAACAAGTGTTAATATTGAAAACTTTTATTTACCAGGCATGAATTTTATGAATGTATAATGGTGACAAATAACATCAATATGGATAGCTGGTTGTCTTAGTCCAAAAGTAAGCCTTGGTGGCCAAAATGCTGCCTCCTCCTCCTGCTCATGTCAGGTGGGCTGACAGCAGCCCGGAGGATAGTACATCATGGAAAACAAATTCCTGCTGGCATTGCTGTGACGCCTCCACCTGCAGGATCATCTGCTGAACCACGCAGAACACAACAAAGGAAATTAAACTTGGCTGGAATCAGCTGCTAAAAACTACTACTTTTGGCACTTCTCCTGCTTCTCTTGAAAATACAGTGGTTTTTAATCCTGTGGCCCATAAAGCCCATTAGAGAAAGTATCCTTGGAGCTAATGAGTCAGGGAAAAGCAATTAAAGAAAGAGTCTATTGGCACTGACTGTGTGAGTTCCTGCCACTTGCTAAGTGGTGGCCTCCAGTTGATAGGAAAACTCTAAGGTGTCCACACATCAACTGATGTTGGAAATGCTTTGTAAATCACTGGCAAATCCCTCTCAGGTCAGAGTGTGCTGTGTCAGGTCCTCTTTTTGATGATCTAGGACACTATTATTTTGTATTCTACAAAATTTTTTCTGCCACAAGAGAAAGCTCCTAAGTGCTTAGAGTCACAATGGGGAGTCAGATACCACCTTGCTGTGAAGTTCAAGAGTGTTCCCAGACTTGGAACTGGTTTTGTCTCTTTGATTCTCTTCTGCATGGGCATCTCTTTTTGGTTGAGGTAACACACAAAAATGCTGTATATGTAGGCACTCTGCACTAGCGTATCAGATGCCATTTAACTCAGCAAGCTAGTCTTTATTCCACTTTATGCTGTAACAGCTGGGAACATGAAACTACTTTACCAGTGCTGCATGCATTTTATGAATATTTGATAATGAAAGTAATCCACTTCTTATTAGCAAGAATAAAGGAAATAGTGTGTGAACACATAAGATGTGGTCTTGTTTTTGAGAAATACTTTTTCTTGAGGGCCTGTTCAAATTTTATGTACTTTTTAAAGTACTGCTCAAAGGCAGCAGGTCCAACAGGTTAACATTATTGTATAAAAAAGTGGAGAGTATCTTCATGTAAATTTGGGAGAGCTATCCATCTAATAACTTTTAAAAAATCATGGTTTGATATAACTGCAGAGTGGATCAGAAAGAATGCAAATTACAGAAGTTAAGATCACGAGACCTTGAGTATTTGCTTGAATCGTGACAGTGCATATTTGTTTCAGAAATTTTATGTTTAAAATATGGAGAAGTAGTCGATGGCAATTCCCATCAGTGTCGATATGAGGTTGCCTCCATAATAAAATTCTGCTGTCTGAATCTTTGTGTTGGACATTTTTTTCTGATGAGTTATGGAAGTTTCTCTGAAAAATGTTTCTTGTTCCTGTAAACACATATCTCCAGAAGACAACTGGCCAAGATTTTGTGTTTCATCATCCGAAAAGATATTGCTCTGCCTCAGAAATTCCTACTTGGTTGAAATGTAGTTGGGATATGCTGTAAGTTCAGCAGGAACTGACTAGAGTGAGGCCTATGACACAGCAGTGCAGCTGAGTTGGGGCAGAGAAAAATGTTGATGTCTTCCCAGCGAAATATGGGAATGTGAAAAGACTGGATTTTTTTATTTTTTTGTATCATAGAATTTTATTTTTTTTAACATTCAAAGGCTGGCATAGACACTTCCAGGTCTCCTTTTCAATATCTCATGCTGACTTTTAAGGAGGAAAACTCAGTCACATTTACTGCATATTTAAAATGCAGTATTTAAAAGGATGAGGCCAGGAAAAGGTTATTTTCATCTAATTGAAACATGTACATTAGCAGCATGTATATCATACATTGGTACCTTTTATACACTTTAATTAAGTATACTTAACAACTAATAATGAACACTTGACTTTAATGTAAAGTTTTTAGAGAGTGGCATGAATTCTAATACACAGACTTTGGCCAGGTTCTCCATATGCTTTGGCAAATCTGCTTTATTACGGTAGACATTTCAATGAATTAAGTTCAGATAAATGGGTGTTGTGGTTTAGGGATGTTATTCCCCAATTTAGTGCTCCCACTGAAACCCTTCTAATGATGTGCCACTTGCTCCCTGCTCCCTGCAGCGGGATGGAGAGGAGAATAGCAGGCTCAAAAGATAAAGAACATGGGTTGTGATGAGAACAGTTTGCTAGAGACAGAAACGAAATAATAAATGAACAGTAGCAGCAGCAATATGAATAACAGCACACAGCAGAGGCAGACAATTCCCAGGGGAGTGCTTACCGTGAGGAATCCAGCGCTGCACCACCGACCTGGCCAGAAGGGACCCCTTCTCCCCCACCCTCTGTGTATGGCATGGGGTGGTATAGAATAGTGCCTGGGTCCTGGCCATGTTCCTCCTGTCCTCTGCAAAAATTAACCCTCTCCCAGCCTGGCCCAGCACAGTGGGATATCTCAAATATCTTGCTCATAAATACTCTGTGGATCTAGAAACTGGTGAGCATTGTATAAGATTTATTGAAGTACACTCATTTCTGAAAGTAGACCTCTTCAATCTTAGCTAAGACTAATCCTATCAAAAATCACCATCAGTTTTACAGATCCTCACAAATTCTTCATGTCTTATTATTCATGTCTTATTCTTCCCTATGGGAATTCTGATCAGAGGAAAAAAAATCTGACAGCCAGAATGAAAGAAAGACTTCTAGGTCTTTCACAAACTTCTTTATTCCTTTAGGTTCTTAACTTTGGGTTTTTTTCAGTTCTGTGACTGTTCTTAAATTTTATTTATGGCAAGGCACCAAAGGAAGGGCAGGTAATTTTTTTCCTCTATGTATTTAGCTATTTATTTATTTAATCTTGACAACAGTTTTAGTTAAAGTACTATTTTGTACCAAGTTTACTGTGATTTTTGTACAGACAATATAGCAGACAGAGAATATGCTATTCTTACACAAGTATGCACATACCCAAAAGATTATTTATTTTCCTCAGATTAGCCTCAGCAAAACCAAGCTTACAGCAACACTGTCCAAAACTTTTACTTAATAAAAAATTCGTTATGGAAAAAAATTTATTTCAGGGAGTTCAGAAAAATCAGAATTTAAATGGCAGGCCTTTTAGGCATTATGTAAGAATTTCAGATTAATATTCACATGGAATTTAAAACTGTTGGAGGTTTTTGTCAGGTGTGATCACACAACCAGTGGCTTATTGAGCCACTTTTTCTCCAGATTAACTGATTTCTAACGACCAGAAATTTTAGCTCTCCTCTGAATAGAACCTGCTTAGCAATGAGGAAAATCAGTTTTCTGCCATTGCACATGTTGAAAAGAGGTAATGCTGGTGTGTCATCCCATGAATTAATAGTAAAAATTGAATAGTGAAGAAAAACATCCTTCCCACCGGGTACTTATCTCAGGTTTGTCTCAGGTATCCTGAGTTCCTTCAAATGGCAGTTTTACTCCAAGCTTCAAGCAAAACTGTCTCAATTTGTTATGTACTTTTGCACTGGGCCACAGCCAACTCCCAGAAAGATTCTGAGTTCAGCTGAGACGTATCTCAACCCAAAGGGTCTCGCATCTGAGGGGCCAAGACCACCCTGACTAGCTGGGTTTGGACCTCAGTGAGTTCTGTACAAGTTTGCAACAGCAGTTCTTGCACCTATGTCAGATTTGGAAACAGCAGAGCAACAGCAGTTGTAAATGGGCCTTACAACATCTGCAAATCTTTGCTTTTCTCAGAAATTCTGCCTTGAATCTCATGAGAGGGTGGAGAAAGAAGCATTATTTTTCTGAAATATATTCCAGCACACGTGTTGGGAAATAATGTTAGCTGTATAGCAGGCGTTTTGGAGCTACAGGCACAGAGAACATAAAGCCTCTTTGCTTTCCAACCACCTCTCTAAAAGCTCTTTTACAAGAATTTTTTTCCCCAGGACTTATTGTGTGCATTATGCAGACTTCAGCCTGTATTTGATGTGTTCTGTCAGAAGAAAAATGATCAATGCCAAAAATGAACAATGCCAAGTTCTTCTGTGCAGTTGACTCACAATAGTGTCACACTTATTTTTTGTGAGCTGGCCCTTTTGAATGCAAATGCTGGGTTTTGGGTGGTTTCTTTTGTTCATGTGCATGCATATACACATACACAAAGAATAGTTTTAAACTAACCTTCGAATACTAGCAACCCCATTTTACATTTCATTTCAGCACCCTTGGAGTGGGAGGCAGAAGTGGCTCAGGTTCTAAGAGAAGCAAAATGCTGTGAACTAGGACAGCTGTTTCCAGAAAGCTTGAAAGGGAATAGTGTGGTTCCTGCTCCTCTGCAGCAGAGTGTGGGATATGAAATTACCACACCTATGAAATTACCCCTCAATTGTTGGATGGAGGAGACTGTTGATTGACTTAGTGGAGAGCGTGTTGTCCCTTTGTCCCTCATTTGATATCTGGGGCTCTTTTTTTACACTGAAGGAAAGTGAAAGGTGAGGGACAAAGTGAGAAGGAGAAGTAGCATCCAGTTCAGATAAGCACATTAGTAAAATGTTGGCAGCTTTGATCTGGTAGCACCAAGAATGAAGGCATCTGTGCTGAAGAGAATCTCACAGAGGAGAAACAGACCAAAGTGCCCAGGGGCAGTGATGTGGAAGGAAGAAAATAGGTTAAAATAGAGGGAGGAGAAAGCATGAGCACCAGAATTCATGTCTTGTGGGACAATCAGTGGAGAGGAAAGACAGGCAGGAGTGTGCATGTTTCAGCAGGAGAGAGAGGTATGTCTTCCCATTTTAGCTTTTTTGCATCCTTCTCCAATGTCAGTCACTGATGATTTTCTGCACCTAAACATCATAAGTTGACCATTTAGTCACGGTTTTGGAATAATTATCCCTTTTATCTAATTCATGCTTGGAGTGATTTGTTTGTATTTACCATAACATTTATTGCAGCCTTTACTAAAGGATGTTCACACACAGAAAGCCTTTAAATAATAATTCTAAGTCCTTAGTGAAATAACAGTACAATGCTCTGAGAACTCTAGTCACAGATGGTGCTGAAGAAATATTTCACAATGAATAATTTATCCATCAGACAAATGTAATGTTCCTGGCAGGTTAATGAACAGATCATGAAATTATTTTTAATTTAAAATTATTCGTTATTTTTTTCCAGCAAGTGGTCTTCTGCATCTGGTACATTAACAATTTCTTCAATAATTCTGATACATGTTTTTTACTCCACTGGGAGTTTTGGAAAATACTGCTCTTTCTGTTCTGAGGTAGTTGAGTGGTTTAGTTACTGCCTTGAAATATGCTGTACTGAGAACCTGTCTACGTGATAGTGCCAACTGAGAGGAAGATTAGATGGGTATGTCCACAAAGAGGAAGTGAAAGAGAAATCCACAATACAAATGATGAGAGTGCTTCCTAACCTATTAGGTAAGCATGATTTTTAAAACAGATTTTGTTTTCATAATGCACTACGTAAGAAAAATCTGTAGCCCCTGGTCTTTTCAAAATGAGGAACATTTTTGAACTAGATCATTATTTATTAGGACAGATTATCTCAGTTTCCAGAAAATTATTTGATAGGTTCAAAGTAATGCTATGCAAGGCTGGCTTCATAATGGAAATCTATTCAGAGTTAAAGACTTATTTCAAAATGAGTTTCCCACGAGGATGGTTTGTATTCTAAGACCAATATTCTATTTCACTGACTACAATAGTAGTAATCTGTTAACCTCTGAGGCAGCACAGCAGTGGTTTCTCATAAATAAAGCTGCAAAAATTGATGAAAACATAAAAAAATAATAAAAGCCTTACAGACCCTGCTGAAGAACTTGTTCAGGAAACTGAAAGCTCCTTTCAAGGTATGTGAAAAGGCAGATAATGGAGTTTGAGGTTTGTATAAATGCAGGAAATAAACCCCATTCATTGAAAAGGAATTGGTGAAAACTCTAAACCAAAATATTCTAAATGATGTCTGGGGCTATGCTTTAGTAATACATGGCAGCTTCAGTCTGCCTCAGTCACAGAATCTGTCAGATTACTCAGAGAGACAAAAGCATGCACTTTCGCAGTGGCTTGTTGTAGCTTTAAGGTTATCTCACTCTCTAATTTGGATGGTGCTGTAAGTAACAATATGTTGCATCATGCAAATCCAAGGGACCGTTCTGCTACTGTACAACTGTTTGAGCATGTTCCAGATCTCAGCAACAGCTACTAAGCTTCAAGTGCTAGTTAGCCCCCTTTCTCTGCTAAGGTATCTAGAAATCACCCTTTTGCTGTAGTTCGCCTGGTTCCACTGTGTGCTAAAGAATGGAGTTTGACCAGGATTAGAGGCACTCTGCTTCACCATTGTGGAAGCTGAGCCAAGGAAGCTCTTCTCTCTCAGGGTGTTGGAGTCCTCTGGATACTTCTGCATACAGATAAGCTGTACAAGAAAAGAATGTCCCTTGAAGTCAGTGTTTCTTACAGAGGATTAGTTCCACCTCACTGGTAGAAACTGCGCCCTCCTAGCTGGTGCCAGAATGAGGGTCCTGTGTTTGGTTGTGGTGGTGAGAATCTATCAGCTCTTTTCCACTTTTTCAGCTGCTGTGTCCAGCTAGAAACAAACCCTGTAAGCTGAGAAAAATCCCAGTCAAGTGGTGATAGCATCAACTGATGCATTCATATTCAGAATATGTATTCAGAGGGGGCTGTTTTAAAGGAAAAGCACGTAAGCCTCATGATAGATGATATTCATGTCTGGTACATGGAGGACAAATTGTTTTCTCAACTAGTTCCTAACAAAGATTTTAATAAAGCAGATTTAGGAGAGAGCTCTAAATTAGGAGAGGGCTCTAGCCAGTTACTGTCTTTTCTATCCACATTACAGGTATGAAAGGTAATAATTTGAAAACTCTTCTGTGGAGAACATCTTCAAAGCATACCAGTCTATTATGGTAATATTTGGATTACATGAATTGAAATTTAATAGGTAAGTCCAATAAAGTTCCTTAGAAATACATTTTTCTTTTAAATTTATCCCTTTTCAAAAAGGTTGCATCTCTATCATATGTTTTGAAAAAAAGTTTTATTTCCACCCCCAAAGTTTTTGCAGAAAGTCCACAAACTCTCATGCAGATAGTCTGGTCTACCTGATTCCTTGTGGTTCAGAACATGAATTTGTGGGCTAAATGTATTAAAAACTGTTCCAAAGCAAGCACATTTCTGAGAAATGTGAAGAAACAATACATAGTAGTCTGGGTCAGTAAGTTGCAGTTCAAAACACCCAAATATGTAATTGTGTCTCATTTGAGGAGGTGATAACCTAAGAAAAGGGAAAAAAAAGAAAAGGCAGCTCCCAAGTGGGTTGGAATTGATTTTAAAGTAGAAAACAACAGTGCTGAGGACAAAATGGTCATAAATGGGATAGAACAGAAATGATAGAGAAAAACAAAAGAAAGTGGCAGGACTAATTTGGGGGGATGTGTTTTCTATCAGGCAGTTCAATTAAGATTTCTTTCAAAACTTATTGAACTCAGGTCTGTTTGAAAGCTGGCAGGGAACAACCAAAAGCACATTAGGAAGAGACTGGCATTTCATCACTGGGATGACATGGAACACAAATGTACACAAAATATAATAACTCTGTAGTCTTTGGCAATGTAGACCTGGTTCCTCTCTCTAGAGTAGAACACTATGTGTGTACACATCTGACCATATACCTGCCCTCGAGAATTGGCCTAGTTGTAGCCTTGTAGAATTGTAAATGTGAAATTATTATCACTAATAAAGAGCCAGCAGGTTAAGCTAACCCAGAAAGGTCACAGACTTTTTCTGAACATGGGTTGTCTGCAGTTTTGCTTAAGCTTGATTAATTATTGTTGCAAATTTTTTTCTAATGTTTGGGTGCCTAGTGGCTAATTTTTTACTTTTGCTTATAATCATGTGATATAACCACAGTTATTAGATAGCTATTAATAAGACATATTCTGTGTAGAATGAAAGATTTACCGCAGAATCATAGAATAGCTTGTTTTTGAAGGGGCCTTCAAAAGTCATTGCATCCAACCCCCCCAACAGAGACTTCTTCCAATAGGTAAGTTTTCTCAGAGCCCCATCCAACCTGACCTTCAGTGTTTCCAGGGATAGGATGTTTGCCATCTCTCTGAACAACTTGTTCCAGTGTTTCAGAAACCCTCATCATGAAACATGTCATCCTTGTATTTAGACTAAATATACCCTCTTTTAGTACCATTACCCCTTATCATGTCACAACAGGCCCTGCTAAAACATCTGTCCCCATAATTCCCCGCAGGGAAGAAGATCAGCCTGTCTGAACAGCGAGCTTTTCTAGGAAAAAGAAGAAACTTTCTGGCTTTTGGAAGAAAGGGCAGGCAACTCCGGAAGAATACAAGTATGTTGTTAGGTTGTGTTGAGAGAAAATTGGAAATGCGAACTCGCAGCTAGAACTCCATCTGGTCACTGCTGTGAAATATAATAAAAAGTCATTTTACAAAAGCATGAATAATAAAAAGAAGGCCAAGGAAAATCTCCCTCCTTTATTGGATGCATGGGGGAACGCTATCACCAAGGCTGAGGAAAAGGCTGAGGTACTAATTGCCTTCTTTGTTTCAGTCTATAACTATAAGAGCAGTGATCCTCAGGGCAACCAGTCCCTTGAGTTAGTAGACAGGGACAGGGAGAAGAAAAAACCCCTGAAACCCAGGAGGAAGTAGTTAGTAACCTGCTGAGACATTTAGACACTCCTAAGTGTATGAGACCAGATGGGATTCATGCAAGGGTACTAAGGGAGGGGACAGAAGAACTTGCCAAGTTGCTCTCCATCATTTATCATCAGTCCTGATAAACCAGGGAGGTCCCAGGTGACTGGACATTGGCTAATGGTCACATCTACAAGAAAGGCCAGAAGGAGGATCCAGGGAAGTATAGGTGTGTCAACCTGACCTTGGTGCTAGGGAAGGTCATGGATCAGATCATCCTGGGTGCCATCACACTCAAGGCATGTAGGACAAGCAAGAGATCAGGCCCAGGCAGCACAGCTTTGTGAAAGACAGGTCCTGCTTGACCAACTGATTGCCACTTATGACCAGGTGACCTGCTCAGTAGATGGTGGAAAGGCTGTGAGGGTGTTTACCTGGACTTTGGCACAGCTTTGAGATGTGTCCCATGGCATTCTACTGTAGAAACTGGCTGGTCATGGCTTGGAGACGTGCACTGTCCACAGTGTTAAAAACTGGCTGGGTCCAGAGAGTGGTCCAGTTGGTCCAGACAGTGGCCAGTCACTGGGGTTTCCCAGAGCTCAGCATTGGAGCTGGTCCTGTTTAATATTTTTATCGATGACCTGGATAAGATGACTGAGTGCACATCCAGTAAGTTGGCAGACAGCACCGAGCTGGGCAGGAGTGAAGGAAGGCTCTGCAGAGTGATTTGGACATTATGGATTAACGAGCTGAAGGCAGTGGTGTGAGGTTCAACAAGGCCCAATGCCAGGTCTTGCACTTTGATAAGAGTAACCCCAGGCTTGGGGCACAGTGACTAGAAAGTGCCCAGTGGAAAAAGACTGGGGAGTGCTGGTAGCAGTGGCTGAAAATGAGCCAGCTGTGCCCAGGTGGCCAAGAAGACCAGCAGCATCCTGGTTTATATCAAAAATAGTGTGGCCATTGTCGCCCTGTACTCAGCACTGGTGGAGCCACACCTTGAATCCTGTGTCCAGTTCTGTGTCTGCCATGACAAGGAAGATATTAAAGTGCCAGAACGAGTCCAGAGAAAGGCAATGGAGCAGAGAAAATTCTAGAGAGTAAATCATATGAGGAGTGGTTGAAGGAGCTGCGTCGCTGTTGAGCCACTAGCAGAGTAAGAAGACCCAGGTTCAAAAGGTGGCATCCAGAAGAAGATTTTATTATTTAATTCCATCTTATATAGACTTTTCAAAGGTCACCTGGATTGGTCAGTTCGAAGCCTCCCCCTAGGCCTGATTGGCCAGGCCTGAACTGTCCACATCCCGAGAAACTTGATAACATCCAAACTTTTAATAACATCCAAACTTTATCTTTGTTTATAAAACACAGGAAGAAGAGAGAAAAGAGTTCCCATGGGAAAGGTCTGTGCTAGCCACAGAGCTGTAATTGTTTATCCTGGTGAGAAGGAGTCTCAGGGAGGACCTCATGGCTCTCTACAACTGCCTGAAAGAAGGCTGTAGCCAGGTGGGGGTAAGCCTCTTCTCTCAGGTAACAAGTAACAGGACAAGAGAACACAGTCTCTAGCTGTGCTGGGGGAGGTCCAGGGAGTATTTCTTCTTAAAGGGGTTGTCAGGCATTAGAATGTGCTGCCAGGGAGGTGGTGGAGTCACCATTCCTGGAAATGTTGAGGGAAGGACTGGACATGGCACTCAGTGCTACAGTTTAGTTGTCAGGTGGTGCTCAGTCAAAGGCTCCGCTTGATCTTGGAGTTTTTTTGCCAATCTAAATGATTCAATAATTCTGTGAGTTTTATAAGCACTGTAAGTACTCAGTAAGGTCTTCCCAGAGCCTTCTCAGGCTGAACAATGCCATGTCCATGGCATGTTGATAATACATAGAGAAAGACAGGTATGGTGTGATAGCAAATGCCTGGCAAATGGAGACTCAGTGAAAACAGCCTGGGTGTGTGGGATGAAGGGATGGAAAGATTACCAAGGAAGCACAGCAGGGAAGTGGCAAGTCCAGGCTTCTCTTTTCTTTTTCTGTAATAATTAATCTATAATAATAATAATTCTTAAAGTCAGTTATTCAGCCTGTAAGGTTTCAATTATGTGAGAAATACATTTTGTGTTTGTTGTTTTCCTGTTGTACATGACAATAATTTTAGTGTACTAAAGTAGCTGTGTCTAAACCTGAGCAAAGCTTGACTGGGCCACAGCATTTAAGCAATTTTTAATTGAGATCTTACGGCTCACATAAATTGCAACCCTAATACTTTCTCAGCAGGGCCAAGTCCAGGCTCATTAGCTCTGCTGCACCACACTGCTCCTGCTCTGGCAGGATTTCCAGGCTGCTGGGACTTGTGCACACTGTAGGGAGTATAGTGTGGGAAGCAGGAGTCAGGAAGGTGTGGTGAAATGCTGGGCTAATGCTAGGCTCCTTGTAGACATGGATGTTGAGGTTTGAGCCTTTTCTACCCCAGAAGTGTAGAGCTCCTTTTTTGGTCAGCACATGGCTGATTCTAAATTTGGGTGGGGTGGAGGAGGGGGCAGGCTCATTTGAGCTTGTACATCTGTCCACATATTAGCATGATAGAGGAGATGTAATAAATGGGTCTGGTCTGTCAACCCTACACAGAACATTTTACATGTTACTGTTGGAAAACATACCAGTTTAAAACTTTTGTATAACTTTAGTCAAAGGGTTCTGTTTGTCTTTACCCCAGGAAAAGGAATTTTAGGTTTTTTTCCAGGGCATTGTTCTACCAGGTGAAGCCTGGTGGACTCAGCGTATTAACAGACTGGGAGTACTCAAAAGATAAAGGGCTATCAGCAGAACATCAGCAGGACATCAGTGGCTACATACAAACCAGCCACCCCAGACGCCACCTCCAGCAGGGATGAAGACATCTGGTCTGGAAAGGACTGATAAGAAATTGAAGAATGAAAAATCTCATTAATATCAGAGGCAAGGAGATTCGGATCCAATGGGAAACTGAATACTGGGGGTTTGCTGAACTTTTGACCAATGAATGCTGACCCAATACATTTCTATGTATTTTGACTGTATAAAATACCTGAAAAATCTGGTAAAAGTATGTATCATAGAATGATTCTCTCTGCACACCCTGCTATGTGCGGATGAGATGATTTCTGTGATACATCCTGCCCAGAACAACATTCTGGCCAGATAATAAAGTAATGCCTTGACTCTCTAACATTAAAAATGTTGTTGGAGGGGTTTTTTTTCCCGCACTTTCGGTGACATTACCAGCAACAACTTTAAGGGACTGAGTTCCTTGACTTTGGATTAGGGAGTGGGTGTCTTTAGACCAGTGGTGAGAACACACCATTTAAACTGCAAGTGTTTAAAAAAGTCACTCAGACCAAGAAGCGACTCCCAGAAAGACTTAGCAAAACTTCTTACAAACTTCTGTGGGTGCATGGCTAAACTCAATCACCTACCAGATGTTGATATACTAGTAACTATTTCTAGATGCATGTACACAGCCTGATTGTATTTGTAATGGTAATTCTTCAGGAACTACTTTAGACATGAAAGTGAATCACATGTTTACTGGGAGTCGTGAAATGGCTTAGCCACCTGTGCACAAGAGCCCCATCATCAGTGTGAGAAAACTAGTTCCAGTGAAAGGATAAGGAGAAAACAGTGAAGTTCAGCATTTTGTCGGCTGGTCAGCTTAAAAATGAGGAGGTTTACCAAGATTTGTCTTCTCAAACACTGTTGTATAAAGCAGGAGAAAACAGCTTTATGGACCTGTGAAGTGTAATCAGAACATGGTAATAGAAATAGGGTATTGCTGTCCATAGAAGCCCCTGTATTTACTTGCTATATATAAGACAGGTGAGTTTGGACCTATATTTAGATCATGCTATTGATTATATGTCAAGAAAAATTCCTTGATAGGCAAAAGATATGTGAGTTGAACCCCAAAATATTATTACCTGACTTTTAGATATGTGTTCATAAAGCTCAATAGAATGAAATTTTGTTGTGGAAAATGCTGGAATAGAACATGCCTCAGATAAATGAAATGGTGATTTCTCTGTAGAAGAGATCAGTGGATTTGTGACATGAAGTAGCTTTGTTCAGTGCTTTTGCAGTGAATCTTCTGAGTTAATTTTTCAATTCTCTTATCTTAGAAAAAGAAACATATAATAATTGAATATTTTTCTTTGCATTTTTCTTCCCATGAAAATATTTAAGTTCTATAACCAGCAATACTTTTGTCTTTATCAAATTGGAATATAAACCCTCAGAAATTTCAGATCCTTTATAGCCCACTTGATTTAAAAATATTCTTTGGTTTTTGGGGGTTTTTTTTTCATTCCACAGCCACAATTCCACGTGTGCATGGATGTTCCCAGGTAACTTCCCAACTTTAACGGTCTTGTAATATGTCAGAACTTCAATACCAGCTTTATGTCTGGGATCACTGATGTTGGGCAGCTGCATGTTTGCCTTGCTGAAGAGTACCACATGTGCTGTATCTAAGCAGCCAAGAATCCTCATCCAATCTTACCTTTCAACATGAAAGACACCATGACTCTTCACCACTTTGTCAGCATGTGGGAGGGGTAAGCATCATTCGACCTCTGCAAAAAACACATTTCTGTCAATGGCTATGAAAAGAGATTTTATTTGTTGCTGTCTTTTGCCATCTTTAGGGTGTTCAGGTAGATGGCAGATTTCTCTGTCACATGTAAACCCATATCAACAGCTATGAAGGCAAGAGATTTGAACAAACCTGAGCCTTTGAAATATCCTCACCTCATAAGTCAGCCCACAGGTGAAACCTTGGCTTATCAGATGGAATGAGCTTTACCATCACTTTAAACATCTGACAGCTCTACTTTTGGGAGAATCACTGCCTTCCAGTGGCCTCCAGACAGCCATCTATCCCAGGAACACAGGGATATCCTGCTTGGCCTGATCTTCCTCTCATCTTGTTTGTGTGGCTCACCACAAAATGAAGGTCCAAGCCACTGCCTTGTAGATTTGCATAGGATCCTGGATTTGTGTCTAATCTACACTGCAGTACATGAGTACATGGAGCTTACTTTTTCTAGGTGCACACAACTTTGGGCATGACCCTGTGTGTGCAGGGTTTACTTGGTTCTGTATCCTGAGGCTTCACCCCCGGAGGCAGAAGGAATTTGTCAGAAGAGCAAAGTGAGAAATATGCATGTCCTATGTGGAGAGCCCAGACCCCATCTGGCAAAATCATAAGCAAGGACTGGTTTTCAGAAGTTTTTGCTCAGTGTTCCCTGAAGGCAGCTGTTTCTCCAGTGCCTCAGAATTGGCAAGAAAAAAAAAAACTAAGGACAAGCTACTATTATAATTTTACTCTGTCATGGTTCAGCACATCTGATGAAGGATTAGACTGTTTCACCATCTCCAATGTTATGGTTTATGAGTTAGTAAGTTCATTTCCCTGGGCACTGTACAATTGCTTGTAAAGTGATGACAGAAGCAGATTTGTTTTTATGGCTTTCATTTCTACATCTGGACTGTGGACATACTGACAGCACTAAAAACCCCAGTGGCTTTACAGCATTTACATGTGACCACAGACTGGGCTACAGGCAGAATCAGGTTTGGCCTCATGGATTGCTCTAGTTTCCACAGAGTGGGCACTGCTTCTCATCTAGACCACACATTCAGCCCTATAGTTTAATATTCGTTCTACTTTGGCAATGTTTTTGAGCAACGATTCTGGAACAAAAATTGTTTTGTTGTGATCCAAACAAAGAAGGCAATTCTGATTCTATTGCACCCCAAAAATTCATAATTGATAAAGTAGTCGAGGTGACAGATGGAGACCAGACAGTTGTGGGTGTACAAGAAAGCGAAGAAACAATGTAGGCATCATAACAAACAGCCTAATCATTAAAGGGAGTTGTGTGGAAATAATGAAAAGAGTTTATGTGTGTGAAGAAGATTAATGAGTTAATTTTAATATGTATTGATAGAATCTTCTTCTATGTATGTGCAGCAGTGTTGGAGGAAACACAAAGGACTCCAGAAAGCATGGAATAAACACACACAAGTGCCAGGTAGGGGCTGGTATTTTTGGCCCCCGAGTAGAAATAAAGAGAGAGCTGAGCTTGTGTTATCAAAAAGGAGATAGCTAGGGGATTAACTAGCCAAGAAAGGCCTTGAACACACAGCAGAAATGCAATTAATTTGAAAAAAAAAAAAAAAAAGATAAGCTAGGAGAGCAATCCAAAGACAGGAAAGACACAGTCAAGGCAACTGACCATCACAACAATGTTCAGAGTCGACACAAGCAAAGCAAATGTGCTTCTGTCTGGGTCAAAGATAAGTTCCTGTGGTACTGTAAAGGCAATTAGTATTAGCTATGGTCTTGCACCAGTTATATATTTATGGGTGGGTAGGAAAAGCACATGCAGAAATTAAACTTCCAGATATCTGGGAAATGGGAGTTACATTGAGGGAGGTCTGAGTCAAGGAAGACACAACTTATGGACCTGATGACAAGCAGGACTGCAGTGCAGTCACCCAGCATTGGAGTGGATTGAACAGATATTAAAGACTAACCCTTAGCCACATGCTGCTTATACTGCTGCTTTACCTGGCAGCCAGGTATCCATGAAAAGTGTCACAGAGATCAGGATTTCAACCTGCCCTGGAGGTAATGGGTAAGGAGAAGAGAGGAAGCTCTGTGAGCTATCTGCTCTGGAGATGAGAATGTTTCTGAGACAAGCACAGGGCAGAGAAAAGTGGCAGGGACAGAACTCTCACAGGAAGCTGAAAAGAGATGGAGGACCCTCTGAATAATACATCACAGGGGTGACTGTGGAGGTGAGAGGAAAACAAGAAGAGGACAGAATTTTGGGTGCTAAGGAAAAATAGGAGGTTGGAAGAGCTTGTTTGCAATTGATTCAAACAGATGACAACTCAAGATCAATCAAGACAGAGAATTTGTGGAGAAAGAATTCACTACAGCTCTGCTATAACCTGTTATACCTGAGAACAGAGGAAAAATGTTCTTTGCAGCAAGCCTGCAGCTATTCCATTTACATGTCTCAATGTGTTAAAATTGACATTGAGACCAGGTGCTTTATAGGTATATCACACATTTTTGAGTAATTAAGAAGTAGTAACCTATGATTCTTGAAGTAGAAAATAACTTACTGACTTCTTTATGAGTAACAGTTTCTATTTTTGCTTTTGTAGGATACATTCCAACTTTATGCAGCATTTTATGTGGGATTGTAATTTTTGTTTCTGACACTACAATGATCATATTCATTCCCTATTCATCATAGAACAGTAATTAAAATGAATGATCTCTCCTGAAAATGTGTCTAAATATTTTTTAAATACTAAGAACGCCATTAAAAATTTTAGAGGATTAAAGTATTAAAATAAAGTTTTATGGGGAGGCTAAAGGGTAAAATTCTAGGAGTAAAATAATCTTAAGTTTTTATAGTGTTAAGGCCAGGAGGAAAAAAAAGAATGGCAAAAATTAAGAAAGAAAACCAAACTAAAACTGAAATGGCACATAGCATAGAAATTACACCAGCTTATTTAACTTCTACTTAATGTTATTTATTGGCAGATTATAACAGCCTACTTAGACAGAGTGAAGTAGTAAGAATAATGTTTTAAATGAGCTGCATACATACTGTGTGTGCTAGAAATCAGTTAAGATAATGCTATCTGAACTATCCTAGCACTGAAAAAGTTTTTTATAAACTTTTGCTGTTAGAAATCATGGTTATATTGTGATTACGTAGAGAGGCATTTTGTTTGAGATGAATTTGTGGCTCTAAGACATCAGTGGCAAACCTGACAATGATTCACCAGGGACAAGAATTCATATTCCCAAGATACTGTTTGAAATGTTAAGCTGCATATGTGCCAAAGGCCCATAACTGCTTAACATATAATTTTCTACTGCTGCTTTTAAAAAAGGAGCTTTTTGTCAGGCCTTAAGGTTCAGCTCAGGGTTTGGCACTCTGTAAGTCTTAAAATTCCTGAAAATATGTATTAGAGAAGTAGAAACTTGACTGAAGAGGTCAGTCAAGGGAGTGTATGGAGCAAAATTTTTTGAATTGATACCTGCTAGAATATCCAAAAGTTCGATTCAACAAAGGGAGCTTATCCAGAAATCTGCCATTGCTCTCAACTTGCTCCACTGCTGATCACAGGCTGACCTGCCCAGCTCTAGAAAGGCACAGCTTTGATTTTCACAATCTTTCACCATGAAAACAATCATTCTTCAATCCTTCAAGAGACCACCACACTGTATTTTACAATCTAATGAGCCAGCAGTTGGTTAACTTCTATTTTATTTTCTTTGTATCTTTAAAAGAAATGAGATTTCAAAGCCTTACTTCCTCACACTGAAGAAACCCAATAGGATGTATTTTTTTCCATAGAAATTTTCTTCAATACTATTTTTCACTGAAATCAGTGCCAAGGCTCTTAATGCTTTTGAAGCCATGGTGCATGATTTTATGTACTATTGCTCCTCTACAATTACATCAATTTTGCCTAAGCTGCCTCTTACCCTAGTGAAAATTCCACACATCAGGACTTAAGTGATGTGATTGAAATTGCTCATACTGTTAAATAACAGTGAAGTTTACAGATAAACAAGGTACAGTTGACAGCAGGTTCTGGCCTTTGTTTTTTTCAATACAGCTCTATGTGAGTCAAAAGGCAATTTTTAGAGCTTAAGACCCATACTGTCAGATAAAGGCCAAGCAGTTTTCATATATTCACACCAGTGCTCCCAGAAGGGTTTTGAGATTGGGAACTCATTGTGAACTGCTTTATTAAAAGCCTGTGAAAAAATAGCAGCAAACAAAACAACAGCAGGGCTATTGGAGCAAGACGTTGCACAGAGCCCTCAGCTGTATGTCCCTGGCTGCATGCTTCCATTCCTGCTAAACCTGAGAAAAGTTCCAATAGCTAAAGCAGTAATGTGGTTGGAATATATAACGTGCAACTTTGAAGAAGCTCATGTGAATTCTCTGACATAACAGAGACTCCTTGAAATATGTAAATAATTTCAAGTAAGAAAACTCTGTGTGTTTTCACTATTTTGGTGAGTACCTATTGGGAATATCAGAAATTCTTGCCTGTAATATTCTTCTAGTTGAAAATATTTCTGTGGTTTGGGCTTTAAAAGTTAGATTAAAATCAGTTTGTTTAGTTTGGATTTACAGTTCTTCAAAGTCAAATGCTTCCTTTAAACTTAGAAGGAATAAGAACATGTTTTAGCTATGGCATACAGCACTTGAAGCAGGGGCTTTATTCTGTCATAATTTCAGGCATGTAATTTCTATTAGTTTCAATTAGATTGATATATTTCTATCAAAGGAAATGGTTTCTTTATAGTGTTGCCTTAAATAACTTGGAAAGTAAGATTAGAAGAGATATCTGATGGCTCCTTAGAAATCCATGTCCAGCCTCAATAAATTTCTAAGAAAGCTTGCTGAGCATGAAGCAGAACATGTTCTGACTCTGTAACATCTAGGAGAAACACTGTGATTCTTAAAAATAACTCATTTTTTCTGAGTGGATTATTCATGTGGACCTCTGGTTCTTTGAGTTCTGACTCCGATTTTTTTTTTATTTTGAGACACTGTTTATGTGCTGTCTGGGATCAACACTATTTTCTTGTTTGCACAGATGATGCAATCTATTTTCGTATAGTATGAAGCAAACCACATGTCCCATGTAGCATGGGAAAATTTGAGTTAGATGCCATGACCACCCTTCTCTTGTTCTGCTGGGGACTTCAACCACCCCACCATCTGCTGGAAAAGAAGCACAGCAAGTTGTAGACAATACAGAGACTGTTGGAATGCATGGAGGACAACTTCTTAGTCCAGGTGATAGACAGCCCTACTAGATACAATGTTACACTGGATTTGATGGTCACCTGTGTAAGTGAGCTAATCAGGGATGTCAAGATAGGAAGCAGCCTGGGCTGCAGTGACCATGTATTGATTGGTGAAGTCTGCAGCCCGGAGGAATATAGGTCAGGTAAGAAGTAACATCAGGCTTCTGAACTTTAGGAAGGCAGACTTCCAGCTTTTCAGGGAGATAGTAAGTGGGATGCTCTAGGAGACTGCCCATGGGGACAAGGGAGCAGAACAGAGCTGGCAGAACTTTAAGGATGTACAGAGAACAAGAGCTAGTGATTCCCAGGAGAAAGAAACTGGGCAAGGATGGCAAGAGATCAGTATGTCTGCCTAGGAAACTGCTGGGGAAACTAAGGGAAGAGAAGCAAATGCAGAGGCAGTGGAAACCAAGAGAGGTAATGGGAAGAGTATAGAGAAGACGTATGATGGTGTAGGAAGGGGATGAGGGAGGCCAAGGTTAAACTGGAACTGAAATCTGTCAAGAGACACAAAGAATAACAGGAAGGGCATCTACAAGTATGTTAATCAGAAAAGGAAGACCAAAAATTGTACCCTCTCCAATAAACAAAACTGGTGATCACATAGCAAGAGACAAGAAGGTTGAGGTACTCATTCTGATCTGAGGCTTTACATCCATATGGTCCAGGCAAATCAAAGGACTCAACAAGGGCAATTGCAGAGATCTGTACCTGGGGAAGAACAGCCCCAGGCACCAGCACAAACTGGGGCTGACATGCTGGGCAGCAGCTCTGTGGAGAAGGACCTGCAGGTTCTGATGTACAACAAGCTGTCCATGAGCCAGTAGAGTGTCCTGGTGGCCAGGAAGGCCAGTGGTATCCTGGGGACATAAGAAGAGCATTGCCAGCAGATCAAGAGAGGTGATCCTGCCCCATTGCTAAGTTTGGCCATGGGCACAAATGAAAACACAGGGAGTTCCACCTGAACATGAGGAAGAACTCTACTGTGGAAGTGACAGAGCACTGGAACGGGTTGGCCTGAGAATTTGTGGAGCCTATTTCCCCAGAGATATTAAACAGCCACCTGCACTTCCTGAGTCATGTGATGTAGGGAAGGACTGCTGGGCAGTCAGGTAGGACTGGATGATCTCCAGTTGTTCCTTCTAACCTCACCAATATGTGATTCTGCTTTTAAGCCATCCTGGTGGAGAAATGCTATATCTGGTGGGGGCTTACAGAGTGGCACCAGCTTCAGCCAACACATCTTGGGAATAGTCCTATTTTTAAGCTAAATCTTGATGTGACACAACTAACCTTTTTTTTTTCCCTTCAAACATTTTCTCTGTTCTATTTTTTTGCATAAATGCTGTTTAATTCTGCTAGGTTGAAGTTATGCAAATTTTTAAATGGAGGTCTTGAGAACTCAAACCTAGAGCTTCTGTGGGATTACATTACAGCATAATAGTCTCAAGTACTTGTAATTGCCCCAAAATTTTGCTTAGTTGAAAGCAAAACTACTCCTGATTGCCATCTAGTGAACTAGACTAGTACATTCCTATCTTATTACTGCTTTGATTACTTCCTGGCTACAAGAACCTAAAGGGATAAAATACATCTTCCCCTCTCCATGCAACCAACAAAATCCAGGCAAATGAACCTCAGACTTCTCATCAGGGGATGAAGAAAAAAGGGGAGAAGAATCAGGGCCATGACCCTCTCCACTACTTGTGAAAAGAACCACAGAGAAGGACAAACATCAGCAAGTACCTAATTATGTAGGTATATGTGGTGTGGAGCATATTTCCCCTTGTCCAGAACTGTATTTAAAGAGAACTGGCTGACACTTTTTCACTGTATGAACACTATTGGCTTTTAATGAATAAGTGCCTTTTTATAGTTGAAAGCTCTATGACCCCTAAGAGTTCCTTTTTGCAGACAATTACTTTCTTTTTCTTTCTGAACATGTCTCTAAGGAAAGCAGATCTTTTCACAAAAATTTTCGGATCAGTGTTATGCCTTCACAACTCCTTCACTGATCTTGCACACACTCAATTATTTCCTTTCACTGCTTGTTTAAGACACTGCACAGTCTAGGAAGATTATTCCCTCTCATGCATCCATCTCCAGGGTTCCTAATTCATCCGTTGAATCATACTGTGAGCTCAGAATAATGAAGATTAAAATGCATTTTAAAATCTTGTTCCTGTGTGATGTGGATTCCAACCTATCATTATTGGATAGATTGGGTCACATTAGTTGCAAACAAAGAGTAAAAACAGCTTTTTTTGAAAGTCACGATTCTTAGTTTCTATAGCAGCTGAAGCCAATCCATATGTTGTGACTTGTATGCTCAGTTATCAGGTTGCCCTGAAGCACTGTACTCCAAGATAACTTACTAGAATTAACAGATGATGTATTATATTCTGAATAATTTTATGATATTTGCTTTTTTTACTTCTCCAAAAAGATTAGGCAATATGATAAGCAAAGCTTAGGCAAAGTAACCTTTGCCTCCCAGAATCTGTGCTGATTGCTTTGGCTATTTTCCAGGTTTCATTTGACATTCCGTAAGTATTCTTCAACTCAAAATTCCCCCATGTATGATTGCTGTGGTGTTTCTGTCAGTACTTTTTTCTTGATTTGAGACTGAAATAGTCATGGGGCTACTCAGTCTGAATAATGGTTTTCAAGGACTGAAGCTGTGATTTGTCCCGTACAGTAGTGACAGTTTATAAGATAAAAGAATTCATTAAGACAGGTAAACTGTACTAGTCTGTTACTTTTAACCTTAAAGGATGGACCAGAAATTAACATTTAAAGAAGCAGAACCCTAGTCCTTTTGGAGAAGTAGGATTAGATTCTGTTTTTCTGCAAGGCCACAGTAACACTGTAAGTCGCACTAAAGTTGCCCAGACTGATAAAGGGTGAAGTTCTGGTAAAGCGTGGTAGAACTGTTCTCTCAGTAACAGGAATTAATCCTAAATATGCTTGACACCAAAACTAAGTCACCTGAATGTCTTGAAGAGAGTAAAGGGTAAGCAGGCAGAAACTAAGATGCAAAATGGTTAGGAAAAGAATAATAGAAACATCGTCAAACTTGAAAATATATGGGCTTGGCCACATATAAGCACTGAAAAGAAAAGGTGGATGCCAGGCAAATAACAGTATGACCTGGCCAGAGACCCTTATGGATGCCTGCTGCTGTTCCTGCCACCAAAGGGAAAGAAACAGGGTGAGGTTCTGTCTCTGTGTGTATTTGAGAAAGACAGCTCTGCCAGTAGCTCTGGGTAGACACAAGGTGACTCTATTCAGCTCTTTCTAAAGACAGCTGGATCCTTTGTAGAGCAAAGGCTTAATTTAAATGGGTGTGATCCATCCTGCTTAGGGATGAGCCTGAAACTCTTGGGTAGATTTCAGGACAGAAATAAGAAGCAACAGACATTTGATGAGTCCCTAAAAATAAATTAGAAATACCTTCAGCTCTGGTTAGAGGCAGGCTTAGAGAGGTGAAGGGGAATTAGTTCTAACAGCTTGTGCTGGGGGCCAGCAAAAAGTACATATAACTAGCAAATGCCTTTGGGATGAGGCTGTCACTGAAATTACTCATGAACACTTCCAGAGACTGATTTAGATTATCTTCTGGCCAAAGATATCAGACCTGCCAGGGTTACTCAGACTTGTACAGTGTTTTAGCCTCATGTACATGCCTCTGGGTCTGAATAAGCAATTTGTGGTCTGCACTCTGGTCAGAGGGAGGGGGGACTTGGAAAAAGGCACCTTGAGTAGAGGTCACTGTTGGTGTGCCTCCGCTTAAGCATAGCTAGTTTAAATCTCTTTGTGGGAAAGGTCAGATGGGCAAGGTAAAGCCTTTCATAGCCACTTACAGAGTCATAAACATAATGGCTGTTATTTGTGCCACTTGGATTTTCAACTACTAGCAGCCACTCTACAGAATCCATTTGTTGTACAGAGGGGAAAAAAGTTTGTTACTACATTTTTGAGTGCAGCTTCACAGCCCAAGGACAAGAAAAAAACTGACTGTGCCTTCCAGAAAAAAATAGGAGAAAAAGCCTCTTGAAAATGCAAACCAGCAGGGAGCCAAATGTGCACAAGGGAAAGCAGAGAGAAAGGACTTGACTGTCATTCAGCTGCTTCTGCTTGAAGCCTGGTAAAGAAGCAGAGCTGCTCAGCAGGTGTAAGCAACATTATCCTGTTCTCTTCAGGGCGGGTAGAGCCATTTTTCACAATCTCAAAGTGAAAATATGTTTCTGCTTTTTCTCCCTGGCTGGTGTTTTACTTGCAGTCATGCCAACTTTGATGTAGTTATCACTAGCTTTCCCTCACAGTACTAGGAAAATGCCTGTTCTGGCCTTGATTCATTCATACCACTACTGAGAGGAGTCCTGGTTTCTGCTGTAAATTAGTAATGTGTATGCCAGATTCTACTGGGGTATAAGATGACATTACTTTAGTTGATAAAATAAGAACAATTTGTAAATGCTTTAAACTTATTCATGTCAGAGTGGTTTGGGTAATATTCCTGCTTCTCCACATTATTGTAAGTGCCTTTGGTTTATAATATAAATAGAAGAAAAACTTTACGTTAAAAATTAGAGCATTTCCTTTTCTGAAGGGAGTGCTGCAGCTTACGCAAACTAAACCCCAATGTTTCCATTGTAGATGTGCTTTTGGAAGGTCTTAAGGCAATTATGAATCTTACATTCATAGTAAAGCTATGACCTGTAGTTTAAAAGCAGTTGCTTACTCTAAATGCAGTAGAGAATCACAGATCTGACTCTTGTAAATGAAATAAAGTCAGAGACTGTTTCTAAAATTTTCTCAACTGATGGATGAGGCACTCAGGACCTTTCAGGATTAAATACTTTGTCAGGCTGGGATGGATAATTTCCCTTTCTCTTTTCATGTAAATAAAAATACTGGAAATCATAGACGAACATGCAAATCAATTCAATTAATAAACTTTTGGCCAGAATGAATTTTTTCCCCCAGATTTTTGCTTTTTGCTCCCTGATTTCTCCTTTTCAAGTGTGGCAGCTCCTGTCATATCACCTCCACCTTTTCTGTTGCAGCTCTCCTTAGCTCTGTCTGCATCCCCAACTTCATTTCTTGTTCAATACCTTGAGAGGTCCCTTACCTTCCCACAGATCACCAAACTTCACAAATCTTGAGTGAACATAATGTCATGGATACTTCACCTCTCTCTCTCTCTCAAATTTGATTTAGATTGGGCAACAAATTAAAAAGCTCTCAGGAAGGATTGGCAAATAATTTTATAAGCCTCATTTTCTTAGGACATCAAGGTAGAAGGTAGCAATATATCAAAGACAGATAATTGATCTACATATAAGAACGTAAGAAATTATTATGAATATTGCAAATAAATCAGCAGCGAGTTACACTACTTTAGAGCTTGTGCCAGCAGATGGAAACAAAATTTTATAGTCAAACACATTTGAAGGCAAATCAGAGCAGAATTAGCTGGAATGTTAGTTACAGTTAGTGGGAGAGAAACTGCTTTATAATGTGTATCATTGAATGTCATCTACAATATTGTGGTCAGTGTTTTTCTCTTCTTAAAGGCAGTGCTATCAGATTAATATTAGGCATTAAGGATATCCTTTGTAAAAGAAGGTTAAACACATAGAAGTTGGTCATGTAACTTTTCTAGAACAAAAAGTACACTCTGAACAATCTAACTAAACATGAAAATGGAATTATAATAAAATAATGTATAAATAATAGTAATATCTGATTCAGCAGTTCTGCTCCATATGGGCCAAATGCCCCTGTGATGATATAGTCAGAAAAGACAGTCCTAAAACTCAAATTTTGAAAGGACAATGATAATCTTTTCTGAATTCCTGCATAATGCTTCCATAAGTGATAAAATTTTATTCAGTAATTCCTGCAGAGAATGTTATTATTTTCCATGCTATGCATTTGAAAACTATCAAATTTGATAATTTGTGGCTGTTATAGTGTATCATTCAGAAGGACATTCGATTTAAAGCTCATGACTAATGAACCCCTTCCCTTGAGTTCCAATAACCTTTTACAGTCATGATTAAGGAGTTGGATTATATTTGAAATTTATTTTTATTTCAAATGTCATTTTTAGTCATGGGTTCCCATTTGTCTGCTAGCTAAAAAGTTCTCTAAAGTTGGGCACCTGTGCAGTTAGTTGGAAACTGTGTTCAAATTGTCTTCTGATCTTTAGGCACTGGTTTTGTCAAGAAGATGGTTTGATAGTCCAGGTGCTTTCAGCTGTGCTTAACTGAAAATAGGGAAGATCAAACCAATGGAGACTCTTTCCTTCTCAGAGTTCCACAGAGTCAAATTCTGCAGTTGTCCTGACACATTATCTTGTATGTGAGGAAAAAAAAGGTTCAGCTTAAAATTCAAATCAAACTCTGGGTTTTATGGCTAGTGGTTACAGTTTTCATGTGAAGGCCTACCATAATACACAAATGTACAGTGGCATGCTCACCAGTAATAATTTTTTATTTTTATAGAATTGCTAACAAATGGGAAAATTGCTAGCAGCATTTCACTTGGACAGGATTTTTAAGCTAAACAAGAACATGGAAGAACTTTCTATGCATATTCAAGACTGATTTTTTAAAAATTCATCTACAATAGTGAATCTTATGTGTTCTGCTTCTGAGAGAACGAGCATACTCAAGATGTGCTGTGCAAATACTGGAAAAAAAAGTGTAATTTTTTTAAAACACAAGTGTGTCAATATTTTCTGGAAGCAAATATTGACAAGAACATTGCAGTGTGAAGTTCTAGATTCAGATAGTACTGTTTAATTACAGAATTTGCTTAAGCAGTGCCCTTTAAAAAGAAGAGCATATTTGCAAGGCAACAACAAAACAAAGGACAGACTACACTGCATTTTCATTTTATTTTACAGTGTAGCTAGATGTTTCACCCATGATTGAATTTGAAATTAAAACTGTGACTCCAAGGATCAGAATTGCTATGGAGCTGGGGTAAAGGCTGTCTGTTTGGGTTTTGTTCTTGTGGAGCTAAGGATGGCATCACATTGTGCAAAGAAAGAAAAGGTATAATTAAAATAGATCATGTTAAGATATTTTTTTCTATTTCTAAACCTAGAAGTCAAAGAGTTAATTTCTGTATGACATATAGGGATAGTTTTGTGTCAGTCAGTCATAGGAAACATAAGTGCTTTTAAAAGCCATAAACAAAAATGTTGAAAATGTTTACACAGTTTTATTTTTCCAACGCACAAGAACAGAGTCATTAGGTTGATCAAAACACTCTTTTCTGAGATTCAATACATCCTGAACTAGTTAGATTTCACGCAGTTAATCAAAACACCTCCTTCCTTCAGTCAAGTAAGTTAAACCAGAAAATAAAAAAATCCATCTGGGAGAACAAAGCAACAAATCTGTACAGTTCCCATCGAAGTGGAAAGTGTGATAAAGCCAGTGAACTTCAAATCTTACAGTTTTTTTTATGAAAGTATATCTGCAATACACATTTTAGTTATGTTTTTTTTTAGAGCATATGTTGTGACATAGATATTTTAAAAAGTGAAGGTATAATATCTTTTGCAAAAAACACTGTTATAAATACTGTTATACAGTAAACTGTTCTTAGTATAGAAAACTTACTTTCTGTGAATTGGACTGTGATTTACAGAAAAAAAAGATAAACACTCCAGAATAGAGTAATAGGTTCCTCCTACTACTAAGATGTTTACTGTAATCCTAAATTTCTTTCTTTCATATCTTATCCACTCAAAGGTCAGAGCCATAAAAAGACAAACTAAAACAAAAAAACCTCAACCAACCAACCAACCAACCAACCAACCAGAAGAAACATGACAAAATGGAGTAAATATACTAAACAAACAATGAAACATGAGAAAAACTACAGGCCAGTCAGTCTCACCTCTGTGCCTGGCAAGATCATAGGGCAGATTCTCCTGGAAACTCTGCTAAGGTACAGAAACATCATGGAGATAATTAGTGACAGCAAACAGGACTTCACTAAATGCAAATCATGCCTTAAAAAACTCGTGGCCTTGTATGACAGAGTTACATCAGGGGTGGATGAGGGAAGAATGACTCACAATCAGCTACCTGGACTTGTGCAGAGCCTTTGACATTGCCCTGCATTACAGTCTTGTCTCTAAATTCAAGAGACATGAATCTGATGGATGGATCACTTGGAGAATAAGGAACTGGCTGAATGACCTCACTCAAAAAATTCCTGTGAAATGGGAAGGTTACACCCTGAATGCTGTTACATTTTTTGGCATTATTTCAGGTATGCCTGTGTTGCTTCTATCACCTAAAAAGATACTGTGAATGCAACAAAACTATTAATTGCTTCCAAGACATTTGTAAAAAATCATTGACAACTTCTGCATCTAAAATATGTGGCATTTAATTTGATTTCTGTTAAAACACACTAATATAATTGACAAAACCCAACTTTGAAGTGTAGACATTGACAGTTAATGCTCTCTTTAAGACAAATGCTGTTGCTTCTCTGTTTTGTGTCATCCTTAAAACAATCTACATTCATTGAAACTGTTTTCTATTGTAGAATTTGCTGCAAAAATGGCTATGTCGATAATTTTAATTCAAATATGATATTTTCTACAATAAATTGAGTATTTTTGCCTCTGATTTTGTTTTTATGAGAAAGAAAATAGCAGAGCCTAGCTCATTAAATGCAGACACCATTTTCCTTGCACTTTCCTTTCCAGTGCCTGGCTCCCATCACAGCTGTGATCTCTTCTCCAGGAAAAGCCAGCACTTGCTAAAGATCGTGTGGGGATGATGCAGGAAGGTGCTCTGATGAGCCAGGCAATACTTATTAGTTGAGTGGCCATCAGCTTCTGCCAAGTGTGTGCCACTGCTTGTTTTGCAACCTCTTCCTCCCTGAAATACAGATTTGGATTTTTCTTTTTATTCTTATTTCTTTATTCTATTTATTTTTATTCTTCATTTCTCTTTAATCTTATTAAAAACAGGTACTGTTTTTCACAGAACAAATGTGAAGTCAATAATTTCAGTTATCTTTCTTGACTCTCAAATTAATTTGAAAATGGTCAATTACTGCAGCAAAGAGTAAAGAGGGAGTCAGACAAAGCCATGCTAAGAAATTTAGAAAGCCAGATTGAAATCTGCCAAGCTATATGCTAATGACATTGTTATTGTCTTTGTATATACTTTCTTTTTTTCAGCTTTGATAGCATTGTATCTCAGTTGCTACACAGAGGAATTAATTTTCAGATGATTTTAATCAACAAACATTTATATTTTTGTACTGTAAACTACGCAAGTCTTTCTGAAGTTTTTAGAACTTTATGAGTTTTCAGCTTGTAATGACATCCTGTGCACTCTCACAGAAGAGGCCATTTTTCCTTCCTAAAAACTGCCAGCATGTGGCTGAATATTAATTTCTTTTTTGCTCAGGATATGAACATTGTGCAGCCATTTTTAAGTCCCTAGGAGATCTGTGCTTGACTAATGCCACTGGTATTCTACCTCTTTAGACACTGGGAAAATGTTAGCCTGATGCTGGGGTGGAAGATACTTTTAGAGTGTCAGATGTTAGTCTTGTTTCAGGTATAAATGAAAGAAAAGAAAAATGAGCAAGTCCATCATCCTGCTATAAGAATTTGAGGAACAATTGTTATGTGGGTGGTGAACTTTATGAGCCTTGAAGCTGCCAAGACACTTCCAAGCAGAGCAGAAGCAGAGAATTATATAAATAATATATAAATAATATATTTCCTGCCGGTGCTCTCTCAGAAAGCCATGTTAGGTAGAAGTTGTTATATACTATAAGTTATATACTTATCGGAATGCTTGTGGCAGTAACTTGTACATGTCAGTGGAAGTATACCTCCTAATTTTGGATTCTTGAAGTGTAAACTTAACAGATTTTTTTTATCAAAACCAGCTCTTAGTTCATACAAAAGGGACTCAATCAGGCAGATTTCTGGGGCATGCCATGGCTTGTGCACTTGACATTGCTGGAAGGCTGTTTTATGACTTCCTTTGGGAAGATATCCCAGCAAGCTATGACTGGGCTGTCAAAACCCAAACCATTATTTGCTGAGTGCTGAACTTGGAGTTTGGTGGTGTAAAGGGTACATAGTTGTTCTCCAAAAGACCTTGATGGCACAGGTATACTGTCTTAGTTTGACTGATCTTGGTTGGTACACAAAAAAGAATTAACTTTTAGAGAATTTTAATCAACTAGCCTTTACTTTTGTACTGTAAACAACTACTACTACTTTTTAGAGCTTCATCAATTTTCATCTTGCAATGACATTTGCCATTGTTGTTGCAGTATTCAGAGCTGAATGCTAGCTGTTAAGATTAAACCCCAGATACACATATTCTCTTTTTAATTCCAGGAAAGTAATATAACGTTTTTACTGAGTCTTTCCGGGAATTTGGTTCAAAAAGTCAAGGTTAAATAAATGGTATATAGAAACAACAGCTGTGATTCAAATTTTTTTTTGTTAAATTCACTTTTAATTTTGGAAGCAACAATTATTCCATTGTACTTGAGAAAGCATAATAAACCACAGCTGTAAATATCGGTAAATTAAGCTTTATTGTAAAGCATTGTATTTTAAAAACTACTCTGACTCATGGTGACTTCTAGCAAATGTATTACTAATTCAGTGCAGTAAAGTGTCATGAAGTTTTGAGAGTGGCTTGACCTTAACCCTAGTGCAGCAACCAAAAAACTTCAGCAGTGTTAAATGCAGAATTAAAAGTTTTTTTAAATGTATTTGATGTAGCAGTTCACTTTTGTCTGTGCGACACAGAAATAGAGATCCTGTCGCTACAATAGAAAATGATGAGGGAGTTTCTAAATGAAAGACAAAACTTTGGAAAACATTTCTACTTAGTAGTTTGTATAAAAAAGCTGCAGAGGGTGAGCTTTTCTGGATTTACTTTTACTTATGTTTTCAAATTCTCTGTTGTTCTGTATTTCTTTGTGAAATGAGTCATCCACTGTTCTTACACAGAGAGAAACCTTTAAACTTGCTGAATCTGGTGGGCTGTGTATCAAGACTGAGGCAACAGCATGACTGGGGTGACACAGTTAGCCACTTGCAGGGTGTAATTCTGCACTGATTTTCTGAGTTCTGCTTTCTCCCTCACCAGTAGCACCTTATTTCTTCCTAGGTCCTGTGCTGAGATCTATATCCTCAGTGGGGATTGAGTTTAGGAGACAAAGGCATTGCATATATTAAACACTTGGGACTAATGTCTATGAGCATGCTGGCGTGTCTACAGATGTATAGATGTGTCTGCAGGGGAGTAGCTATTTCTACAGGAAGGTGGGTGGATTGCATGTAGCAGGAAACAAGGTAAATTTGGATCTTCTCAGTAGAGAATGGGGAAATGAAACTGACTGCTTTCCTTTGGAAATAGTTCATCTAATTAGCATTGTGGGTAGTTTGCAAACAAGCAAGAAACTTGATGAACTCAAATGTATTTAGTTCCTCTTTAGCCTTGGATACTTTTTGAAAGTGTGGACTATTTTGTTTCCCTGCCCTTTGCAGCCATTCTCAATGAATAACTCAGCCCTGGAGTGCTAAAATCGTGGATGAGTGGATGAGACTGGCCCTCCTAAATTAAATTTCTTTCTGTAGGGTGGGATTATATGTGGATGAGATTTTGCAGCAGAGCTGCCACTTTCAGCAAGGTAGCTTATTACTTAGCTCCTCACTGCATGCGGCTTTGTCTGAGCATTGCTGCCAAACCAGCCTCTTACCCTGAGGGAAGACTTGACATGAGCAAGCCACCACTCTGCCAAACTGCTGTGACAGATATGCTGAATCTGCCACATGCAAACACCATCTTTTCTGATTTCTATCTCACTGAGAATAAATGGATCATACAAAGTGGTAGTCATTGCTTAAAACATGCCTGCTGATGTTCTGCATGGCTGGCTATAAACTTTGAAGCAGGAGCTATTCACACTTGGATGGTTGTTATTTAAAAACTGCAAAATGTCAAGTTGAAGCTGTAGAGACACTGCATAGGGATCAGCTGTTTGCTACAGCTTTGATCTTGTATCAGCTGGTAAAGGTTTGGCATCCCCACAGTAGCTAAGTATAGGGAAATAATTCATTAAGTTAAAAGCTGTGGTACTTAGCTGCCCATGCAGTTTTGTAATTAATTGAATTGTTCAGCTATCATTCTAATGGTTCTTCCCTTTTCTAGTGGAGTGTCCTTTGCTACCATGCTTTTGCTCTGAAGATCATCCACACTGAGACACAGTACCCTGGCTGGTGTGGCTAGAGCACCAAGGGATCTGAGACCCTGGTAGTCTGCCACCTGGCCCACCCAAAACCAGACCACGAAGGAAAGATGTTATCTCATGCTGTGCTGCCAGAAAAGATCCAGTGTAAACAGTCAGGATACAGGTCAGGTGACGAAGTGAAGGGACCAGTGCTTTCCTTTTTGCCCTTCCTTTTTTCTGGTTTGGCTCCAAATTTCAATTGCTATTCGTTTCCTTGAAGCTTACAGTGTCCTCACACTTTCTTTAGCACAGGAACCCTTCACCCAACAGTTCTGCTGCATATGAAAGCTTCTTGTTCTCTTGAGCAGTCACCAGTGAGACAAACACAATATGTGGGTAGGTGTATGGGCTGGGGTGGGGGAAGTATACAACCTGGCCTTTCAAGTGCAGGTTTCAAGATACTGCCTTCCAAATCCAATGTGAGATTTAAAAAGACACTGCAGTAGAAAAATTCCTGTAGCCAAAAGCAACTTTATTAAAACCAGAATTCCTTTCTGAAATAAATCCAACCAACAAAACAGGATAAAACCCCAAAATTCTCTATGAAGGTGGGAGAGACCATAAAATGTATGGAAGTTAAGGAACTTCAGCTCAGTCAATCTGGGACACTGCAGTGTGCATTTATTAAAGTTGATGAACTACATTGCATTTCATTGGTATTATTTCAGGGTACACATTGAGCTGAAGGCAATGATTACTTTTTCAGATTTCTCAAAAAAAGATTTACAGCCTGATTCATTCCTTAATTGATTATTAATTTGCATGGAAAAAATACCTCTGAATGACTGTGTGAAAGACTTTCTGCGGTGAGATCAGGTTTTTTCTCTTGCCACCCTTCCTCTTTTGCAGAGACTTGGCCTGGCTTGCTCTCCATGCTTGTTTGAGTTACCATTTAACACTGATGAGGTCCACCTCTAGATATTTCCTGGACTGTTTGGACTGTTGGGACTGTTTGGGCTGTTTTAGCATGAAAAAGGAACATGTTAGCTTTTGATCTGAGCTATCTGAATCAAAGTACTCATGCTTCAAGTCCAGTGTAAGCCAATCAGTCAGAATATGGCAAACAACTACAGATGACTGTTGAACATTGAGTCATTACAAAAGCAGTGTGAGGAGGTGATTGATTGGTCACTTTTGCCTCCAAAGGCAGTAGCTATTAACCAAATGCTGCACAGAGGCATGAAGCACAGATGTCAGAGAGCACAGAAAATATGTGTTCCTTCAAGGCCTCTTGTTTTTCTTCCAATACTGTCCAGATAACACCATGTGTGAGCTGACTGAGATCAGGAAAAATTGCTGAACTTCACACTACTGGTGTCTCTTACAATGTTGTTTTTGCTGATCCTTTTCAGAAAGATGCTCTAGCCTGATTCTGCCTGTGCAGATGGCTCCCAGCAGTTCTGTAAAAAGTATCTGTGTAAAGTGTCTGTGACCTGGCCCTTCTGGACAAGTCTCTCCTTGTCACAGGCATCAGCTGAAGTAATCACTTCCAGAAACTTATCTGTAGCTCTTTTGATCTTCCCTTTAGCCTTTCCTCTGAGGCTTTCCACACAACAGTTCTGAAAGTTTATATAAATGCCTTCCATCAAATCCTGGTTATACTCCAACAGTAAAACACACTTCAACAGAAACACTATTGCAGCCCTTGTAAGGAAGTAATTTGTGATTCAGATTTCATAGTTGTACTAGGAAATGCTCTGGATCTTCATGTGCTGCATCTTTTTAAGAGCCAGCTTCAAAGATGTTCTTGAATCAGGGACTGTTTTATGAGTAAATATCTGGTGGGAGCTAATGATAAGTTCATTTGAAAACATTTTATTTCTGCTACAGTACTGTGGGAATAGTTTCTGTGTTGGCATTAGCACACATAATCAGGAAGACTGAGAACCAATCTAATCCTTGGCATTTCTTAGGCACATTTGAGTGATCAAAAGGGATTTGCAGAGATTATGGTTTCCTTGTGTCATGCAAATAATGTAAACTAAATGAATTAGGAATCAGAACAACTCAAGTAAGACTAAGAGTGAGTCTGTGGACTTGAGATCCAGATATTTAGAAGGCCATCAGGAGAGGTGCCTGCAGCAAAACCAGTGCTATTATGAGGAGGAGCAAGTTCCTGATCACTGGTTTGACTACTCTAGACTATACTGTGGTCCCTGTACACCCGCAAGTCAGGACAAGCTAATATTGGTAACTGTTTGCTGTGTATTCCTGTGGCCCCTGCTTACCAGTGAAGTATGAAATAGATATTGACTTCCAGCCAGACAAAAGATATTGTTCTATTACCAGGGAGGACCCGAGATAATATACCTACTCTGTGAGCACCATGTGCTTTCAAGATGCTTAACTGCAACCACTGTGATATGGGACATTTAAACATTGCATAACAGTTTAATTTCTAATGCCTGTAGAGCTGGAAAAACCCAGTAATCCAAGTGTTAGTGGCCTTTGATTTGCCATATGAATTAATGAGTTGAGTCATGAATTCAGTTTTGAATTCCAAACCCCTCGAGAATTCTAACCTTTTGATCAGTCTTAATCCCATTCTTAGCACCACAATTTGTAACAACCTTGTAATTAATCTATGACTAATTTATTTCACTACATTTATACCTAAAACTTACAAATAGTATTTGAATAATAGAAATTAAAGTAATCAACTTGAATTTCAAAACTTCACATTCTCAAAAGATAAAAGACTAGAGGTGCAGGGTTGTATTATTTTTAAAATATTTGCTGGACTGCAGATTACAGGCCTTGCTACAACAGACATGACTCTATATGGACCTTTTTGGTAATAATATGATGAAACCATTCAGGTTTTTCACCTAGAGTATTCCCATGTCCTGGTTTTGTCTGGGATAGAGTTAATTTTTTTTCCTAGCAGGTGCAACTGTGCTCATTCTGAATTTGGAAAAGAATAGTACTGATAACACACGGATGGTTTAGTTGTTCTAATTAGTGCTTACCCTAAATTAAGGACTTTTCAGTTTCCCATTGTATCAGTGAGCAGGAGAACAAAATTCTGGGAAGGAGCTTGGCCAGTAGTGCTGACCTAAACTGGCCAAAAGTTCATTATATACCAGAGAGCATAATGCCCAGTATATAAACTGGGGACAGGAAGCTTGGAGATGCTGATTGCCCTGGGGGGTGAGCTGGTCATTAGTCAGCTGGTGGTGAGCAACTGTATTGTGTATCACTTATTACTCATGGGCTTTATTCCTCTCTCCCTCTCGTTCTTTCTCAGTATTGTTATTAATATATCATTGTATTTTATTGGCCTATTAGGACCACTGTTTCAGAGAGTCCCCTGGAAAACAGGGGATTGCTGGGGACCCCTGGAAAACAGGGAACCCCTTAACACCAAAGGGGTTTAGGAAATCTGGACATATTTTAAGAAGGGAATCTTAAGGGTACAGGAGCAGGCCATTCTTATGTGCCAAAAGGCAAGCTGTCAGGGAAGACCAGCGTGGCTGAATGTATATTACAGGAACACAGGAAAAGAAAGAGGGTTTATGACCTTTGGAAGAAGGGGCAGGCAACTCCGGAAGAATACAAGTATGTTGTTAGGTCATGTCGAGAGAAAATTAGAAAGGCGAACTCTCAGCTAGACCTCCATCTGGTCACTGCTGTGAAAGATAAAAAAAGTGGTTTTACAAAAACATTAATAATAAAAGAAAGGCCAAGGAAAATCTCCCTCCTTTATTGGATGCATAGGGGAGCACTCTCTCTTGTCAATTTCATAGGCAAAGGAAGTAGATTTTTTCCTGCTCTGATTATCTAGTCTGCCTTTTGGTGCATAGCTGTAAGTATGTGTCAGGATCTATAGCCACCTATCATTTGGACTTCATACTAAGACTGGTGCCAAAGGTGCCAATTAGTGTGGACACCAAGCAGATATCTAGTAGCCAACAGATAACATCTGAGATTATATCTGCTCTGATTGAAAAGAAAAAAACTAAATCCAGGTACAAAAAGTTTCAGGTCCTATTAGCATTCCTTTCTAACAAACTTTCTTTCTGATTTGGGATGGATATAATTCCTTCTATGAGATACTGAATGTGTATGGTTAACCTGGGAATGTTGGGCATCTGAATCTGCAAACCAGGTGGCCTGTGCATGTCTTTCCATATGACTTTCTACACCTTGGTTCCTAAGTTAGGCCCTGAAATTTGGGAAGTCTGGGACTGGGTTCTTTATTTGAGGGGAAATAGCTCCTGTTAATCCACAAAGCACATTCTAGGACATAAATAGCTCAGCCTCGCTGTTGCTAGTACAGACTGCATCTACTGTTCATTTAAACAGCATCTTAGGAGATAAAAGTGTTCAGAAGTATAGAGTTGCAGCAATCTACATCAGTCAGCAGTCTGCACTTTCTTTTTATTTTTAACAAACAAGATTATTAATATTACTTTCTGTTTCTTTCCTCCTGATTCTGCAAGTTTCTCCTTTTCACTCTGTTCCATTTACTTCCACATGTCACGCATTGCTCTGTGCAGACACTCCACCTCTTTTTATATTTACCTGTTTTATGCAGAGAAGTCTGAATGCTGGCTTGATGCAATATCAAGTTTTTATTCACTCTTTCCAATAGCATTCAGTGGATGTCACTCTTGTTGCCCCAGGATTCATTTGGCATTTCAAGGGGGTGCACCTTTACTGAAAGCATACTGCTCACTGGCCACATGGCAGGAATGGGAAGGAGCCTATTACAATATCCTTTGACAGAAAAAGGCCTGACTAAATTAATAGCTCCAGCAGGCCTGAGACAGTTCTTGCAGAATTTTCAGCCCCATGGGACAAGGCAATTCATGTAAAGTTTGGTGTGTCTGACATTCTACTTTTCCTCAGAGATGTTCTGGCCAGCAATGACGCTGATGATTTTTCCCTGTTTGCAAGCATTGTTAAATTGGATGGTAGTTCTAGCTAGCAGGGGAAGCACATGCTCCACAGCCTTGCAGACAGGTAGCACCATAGAAAGAGCAAACCATGTGTTAGATTCTCATTTGGGGATGGCAAAGGACTTGCCCCCATGTCATTAAATGAGAACCATTGAGAATAAAGGCAATATGAAAACTCTACTAAAAATTACTGTGAATGGCATAAAGGCATAAGATTTTGAAATAATCACAAAAACTGTTTGCTGTCACACTCAAACTACTATTGAAGGTTCCTGACATATGAAAGAGACATGATTTTCCTTTCATTTAGCTGGGATATCCCACTTCTAAGGATTAGCATACTGTCAAGAACCAGTACTATTAGGTATCAGTAGAGTATAAAAATATTAGAAGCTGTTTATGGGAAGAGGAAAACTCTTGGTGGGTGAGTTTGCACTTAGGTAGCTGATTGTCTGCATAAAATACTGACATTTCTGCAGCACCTAGACATTTAAAGTTCTTTGGAAAGAACAGATTGTTGCCTTGTTTCTCCTGACAACAAATGCAGGCAGTTCAATACTTAGGTATTGGTGAAAAGTCCTTCAGATTAACTTTCATGTTTTCTGCTGAAAAAGCACATGGTGCAGCAGTAGGGTAAGACCCTGGCTGTGGCCAGGGATTCTTGGTCACAATGGCCATGGTCTATTCCTCACAAGGCAAGGAGGGAAGAGCTGAGTGAGTGCCATCCACGGGTCATGCAGCCAGTATTCCCTGTGTCTCCTCTGTGCTTGTTCCTGTCGTAGCAACGGCAGAGACTCAGCATCTGTGATGTGTGTGAATGTACAGCTCACAGAGCTGCGCAGCTGCAAGAACACCCTTGGCAGACCAACACAGTTTTTTTAACAAACCCCCATGTCACTTACCCTTTGCCAACAGTTCCAACTGCTAAGTCAAGAAAGTAATAGTGCCTCAAGAAATGAAATGAGATGTAGCTTATGATTTCATTCCTGTACAGTCTTATACATGCGAATCATCCAATGTACATGGAACTAATTGCATTTTTTGATCAGTTTATTATTTATGTTGAGAAATAAGTGTTTCTTCAGTACACCTATGCTGACACGTTATTTAAATGTGTGTGAGGAAACATAGTCATTGATTTCTTCTTCTTCAAAACCTTTTAAAAATTATGACTTTTTCCAAATAATTTGTGTTTCTTAGGTGAATGGGAGAATGCCTGTTTCTATTTTCCTTCTACTTTTTATTTTCTAGTGAAAATAATTTTTTTCTTGAGTATCCTGAACTATATGACTAAGTGAAAATTTTTTCAAGATTCCAATATGACTTGTTTTATTCATGTGAAAGACTTCTAGAAAGTGAAGAAGTGTTTTATTCATCTTTAAGGATTTATGTACTTTCTTGGTGTGCTGGTTTTGGCTGGGGTAGAGCTAATTTTCTTCACAGCAGCTGGTATGGGGCTGTGTTTTGGATTTGTTCTGAACACAGGGTTGAAAATGTGGAGATGCTTTTGTTATTGCTGCACAGGGCTCACACAGAGCATTTTCTGCTCTTTATACTGCCATGATGGCATGGGAGATGGGAATGCCTGGGAGGCTGGGAGGTGACACAGCCAGGACAGGTGACCCCAACTGACCAAAGGGATATTCCAGACCATGTGACATCATGGTCAGCATACAAAGAGGAGGAAGAAGGACGAACTGGGGGAAATTTGGAGTGATGCCGTTTGTTTTTCTGAGTCACTGTTGGGTGTGATGTGGCCCTGCTCTCCTGGAGATGGCTGAACACTACCCTGCCCACAGGAAGCAGTGAATTCGTTCCTTGTTTTGCTTTGTGTGTGTGCAGGGCTTTTGATTTCTCTATGAAACTGTCTGTATCTCAACCCAAGCACTTTCCAGCTTTTAGCCTTCTATTCTCACTGATGTTATGAGAGTGAGCAAGCAGTTGCTTGGGGCTTGGTAGCTGTGGTTAAACCATGACACTTGAATACAAAATTTTGTTAGATTTGGTAACAGAGAAAACTAATTTTAATTTTGAAAACAACAATAATGTTTGAATGAGAGACTCACATATTTATTCTGCACTTAGTTTCAGTTCACAGAGAAAGTGAAGGCATGAAGAAGAAAAATACACTGCAAAATACAGCAGCTGAGAGACTTCAGGGAAGTAAGAACACCAGATAGATATTACAGGCACTAGTGACAAAAGAATACCATTGAAACACAAGAAATCATGTATTGGAACTGCATTGGGATGGGATGGAATAAATCTAGATGTCTAGCATATTTCCTTTTCTTTTTTCCCTTCACTTACTAAACTCTGTTTATCATGAGTCACGGGTTTTCTCACTTTTGCCCTTCTGAATTTCTTCCTCTGCCCTGCTGGGTTTAGTTGACTGTTAAATGCAGTAGCTCCCTGGGGTCAACTCATCGTAAGAACATAACCTGAACTTCTGAGATGAGATCATATTAATCCCTGTAATTCTTACTGAATTTTAAATACTGATACACCTAATCTTGTGTGCAACCTATTGCTTATAAGCCTCACACTAAAGGAGAGAAGGGCTCACATGAAGGAACCTAAGTATTGCAAGTAACTTGCATTTATTGCAATCCTAAACCCAGGGAAGTGCAAAAGTGATAATAAAGGACACAGACATTAGTATACAGAAATAAATAATCTATATTGGCTTCAGACAGACTGCAGCACTGTAAGATGTGTTTATAGTACTACAGGCAGTGGCCTAAGACCACTGCTGTGAGACTAAGTGATGGGTAGTGGGACAGGTCTATATTGCTGGAAGTTGTGGCCAGTGATCCTCATGTAACTGCTGGGCCAGGAAGTTCCTATGGCTTCTTCTGGAATGTGTGGCAGGAGAGAATCAATGTGTGCCCTGTTTCTTGAGTCATCATATTAGCAAATCACTATAAGTCTAAATGGATGTGTGCACTGACTTGAAATGGTCAATTGTTATGTTCTTACACTCAGTACAGACTTATGAGTTCAATAACATAAAGAAAGTGAGTACCAGAAAGGACCAAATAAAGATTTTGGTAAGTAAGAAACAGTGTTATGAACAGACTGCAGAGGCTGAGAGGTCTGCAGTGTTCAGGAGAGAGAGAGAAATAAATTAAAAAATTATAATATTATTCATCGATCACATACTATCTCTGGAAAACGGGTGGCATTAACAAATCTAAATGCTTTGGAATGGCTGATGGATAGCTGCAGAGCTCATACTGTCTCTTTGGATATTTTGGAGAGCTGACAAACAGTAGGACTTCTTCCACTACTGCCCTATGGGACTAGATTTTTGATATGGATATATTACTTATAGAGGTAAATGTAACCATGTTTTTACTTCCGAGGTAAGGATTAGAAAAAAAGAGCTCTGAATAATGATTATTTAATCTTACATTAAATGGAAAGGCAGGCACTAGGTTAAGTTTTTTTAATTTCAAAGGAAACCTGAGGAAACTTAGAACTTTTACAGCTAGAAATGCAAACATTTTGTGGAATTTACACAGAATCCGTGAAGAAGAGTTCTAAGTTTACATAAGAGACCACCACAGAAAGGATATTAAGATAAGCAGATTGCCTAAAAGGAATGCATTAATGGATTAGACAGTAAGGGAACACATGTTAGAAAGTGTGGCAGTGGAGTGAGAATTTAATAATCCATCTCTGTTTAAATCATGTTCTGTCAGCTACCCAGAGACCTAGGGAAGAAAATCTACCCAAATTTTCTTAAATATTGACCAATGAGTCACAGTTTATTTTTATGCATGATCATCTACCGTTCAAAGTATTTTATATTATTTTCATCTTTCTTTTATTTTATTTTTTTTTTGCCTTAATATTCAGTTTTTCCACCACATTATTTCAGATTGATATTTTTTTTTGCCTGTACAATGTTGTACTCCTCTTTTTTTCTCCTATATGGCACTTCACTGAGAAAGAAAAGTGTCTTTATAAGACCTCCAGAAACAGGTATTGCAAAGACAAGCTGTGAAAGCATCAAGATATATTTCCCAGAACTATATTGCATTTGGTGTATTGGTATAGAGAAAATTTTTACTAGGGCAATAGCATAACTGACACAACACTGAACCACCCCACACTGTTTACATGATTTTGGAGAACTAACCCATTTTCTAAGGAAAAAAGATTTTGTTGTCTAAAAATGCCAGATTTGGGGCACAATTCCTTGTGTTTCAACCTTAACATGAAATAGTGCAGAAGACACAGATTAAGCTATGCATATTATTAAACTACAAATATCACCCCCTTACACCCAACAAAGAAGAATAAAAATATAGTGATATCTATGTCTTGGATGTGCCCTGGTTCTGGCCAGGACAGAGTTAAGTTTTTGCAGTAGCACGGCTGAGCTGGCATAGCCAGGAGGTTATTCTATACCACTGCACATCATTGCCAGGGATGGGGGAATAAGGGACTCCCAGGCATCTGAGAAGGAGGATGGGCAGGGTTTTCTGTTGAGCAAATGTGGCAGAAGGGGGAAAGCCAGCTGCCGATATCCATTGTCACCCTGTGTCCATGGTGACCATTTTTACGAGTAAATCACCCTCTCTTTTGTATACTTCTGTTACTAACATTGTTGCTGTTACTGTTCATTTTCTTATCTCATTGTTTCCAGTAAATTGTTCCTATCTCAACCCACGATCTTCACTTTTTGGGCCTCCAGTGCTCAACCCCATCCCTCTTCAGTGAGAAGGGGAGAGGAAGGGGAAGCAAGACAGGCATCTGCTTTGGGAGAGTCTTGGTGGAGGCAGTGGACTGGGGAGTACCATTCCTAAACTGTGTGGGGATGTCATTAGCACAGCTGTCAGAAAGGGTATTTCCTTCAACAAGTAACAGATACAATTAGCAGTAAACTAAAGGGAAAATTGAGCTCCGAACCACTGTAACTACAGTAATGTTTGTGAAAGGCCTTATTTGACATGCAGGCAAAGCCTGTATATATGCAGAGCCTGTATTTTTAAAGACCAGTGTTCAAAGCAATGATGATGTCAGTGTCCCTCTGAAAAGGATTCAAGGGCAGAGCTGGGACTGCATTTGACTGGCACTATAAAATGTCCATCTCAATGTTGCAGGAAGCTACAGGGCATGGACACAGATTGCAATTGATATAGCAGCCGAATACCAGATGTCTGATATGAAAGGTAACTAAATCAGATCAGTTTTATTGTGCCTCAAATGCAGTTACTGGCATCATATGAAGTGACTAATCATAATGACAGAGACATAATTAGACATAAATTTATTGTGGCAAATCTTTCTGCAGATGAAGAATATGGGAAAGGTAAAAAACTAAGCCTCTCATAAGCTTCTCTTCATCTTCCAAGGAGTCAATGGAAAAACTCCCCAGAATGTTTCTTGGGGCAAAAGGCCCTTCAAAAACAAAGAAAGGATATAGAACAGAGTTGTGCATCAGAATAACGACTGATGCAGGCTTTGGACTGATCCTCAATCTGCTGCACACTAAGAGACTAACTTATGCAAAGAGGCTAGCATGACATGGGAAGCATTTGAAAGGACAAGACAGACAAGTCCACTCTGTAGGTTTGGCAAGTTTGAAAGCTGTGCTCACAGTAGGGAGTTTCAGATCCTCAAAATTGCCAACACAACCTTTAGCCTCTGATTGCTACTGCAATGGAAGCAGGAGCACAGTGGCTGACTTTGAAGGGCTGGTGGAGCTATAAGAAGTGCACAATGCCATGGCTGCAGTGCAAACCTAGGACAATGCAGTAGGCACACCAGCCATACTCTGGCATTCACACTCAGTCTCACATTCAGGGCATTAAACAGCAGCAATAATACACAGCTGAAGATCCACTTCCAATTCCAAGAATTTGGAAGTTTGTTTTCGTTAGGGAAGGCCAGTATCTACCTGGTTGCAGAAATACTATCAGTGCAGCTCCTGAATAATTTCAGCCACAGGAGTTTCAAAACTAAATGTGGATGTCACTCTCTGAATTCAGAGCTCCTGCTGTGCATTTGAGTTCTGCTCACTCTGTAATAAAAAACTAAAGAGCTGTCTCTACTACACCAAGTCATGGAGAAGTTTTTTCACAGCCGTCAAGTATACTCTAGCTCAGCTGCTCTGACAGGCAAGGCAACAGAGATACATCTCTTCAGTTTCATGAAATGCAGTGGAACTCTTGCGACAACTCTTCAAGTTTTGCTATGGTCAGGGTGCTTTGAAGTCCCTGGGGCACTTTAACTAATATTTCATGGCCAGTATGCACTTGGATTTCAGTACTTCACAGGTGACTACTTTTCAGCACTTCAAGTTGCCTCTTGATGGGTGGTTTTAAGTAGTATATGAGAAATATGTATGTATTTGTTTGTTTTGGTGATGGTCCTCTGACATCTACTGCCCCCATAAATGCATACTACTCTGTCCCACTGTTTCTATTAGGTTGTCCTTTGGCTTTGGAAAACTTTTAAAACTTGAGCCTCAGTGTGCAATGCCTACCTACACAGTTTGTAAGTCCCATACTGTACTATCATGCAGTATTTTTAGAAGAATCTTTTCTTTCATTATTAATAATTACTATTTGTGAAGCTCTTGGAGACTTGAAGATGTCCTGAATCAAATACCACCAATAGATGACTGGAGGGGAAGGCATTCCATGAATATGCATTTAGTCTTTAGGCAAATTTCTTTTATCAGTGTTCTTCCTATATGATGTTTGTTATCCATTAAAATACAAAGTAAATAAATGACATGCATGACAACAGATTAATATGGAGCCCTTTTCTTGGAAAGCAAGTATTTAACTCTTGCCAGTCAGCATTCATGTCAAAATTCATGTCAAAAAGGAGGAGAGAAACCTGGATGACTTATACATCTAGCAAATATGACCTAAATTTCAAATGGTCTCGTGTACATAATAAATCTAAATTTATCTTGATCATTAGAGAACACAGAACAGTCAACAGCTCTATATAAAGAAATGAAATACAGTTTATTTATAGGCTAGGGCTAGCTTAAAAGTGCTGCTATTTAGAAATAAACTATTATAAATACACACTAGAAAAATTAGAATCAAATTGATTCTTATAGAACTAGGAGCTAAATAGGCTCATATACAAAAGCCCTGTATGTACTTTCTGGTATTTTCCTAGGGTTTTCTAAAATATAAACAAGGAGGAAAATATCCCCTTTAAGCTGAGTTTATGTTATTATTAAGAGCACAGAGCAATTTGGCAAAAGGCTGCAAAACTTCACTATTAAGACTTACAGCATGGCTGATATCAACACTTTGCCAATGGTAATCCTTTCAGCTTTTATTTCATGATTATGGTTTGTCCTCATTTGTCCTTCTGTCACAGTGAAGTTGAGCACAAGACTTGCTGACACAAGAGCAGGGAGGGAAGGCAGAACTGTCCCTCATGTGGGGCAGGGATGGGAAGGCATCTGCTAAATGAGACAGCAACTTGTGGAGCAGGGAGGCCTTCTTGATGCAGCTGGATGTGATTTGGAAGAAATGGCAGCTCCACTTCCTCTCTCATTGACTCATTTCCTTCTACGCTGGCTGACCAAACCATGATCTTTGGTAGCTGTGAGCCTTTAGTGGATACTCGGTTCATCTTGTGGAGCTCTATCTGCAGAACATCTGATGACACCTAAACATAACTGAAACTGAGATGATGGAGAGCTGTTCTTTCCATACATAGTGATTAGCACAATGCAAAACTGTCTCAGAATAAGGTCTCAGATATCTACTATTAGTATACTTTAAATTAGGGAAATGTTTGACCTTAATATGTCCCTTTCTGTTTTTCATCTGAAAAATGAAGGCAATATCACTTGGTCTAGGTATTTTATTAAATGGTAAAATGATATACAAAGATCATCCTAGAAAACAAGTGATTCCTACTCTTAAAACAATTGGGTCCTAAGAAGTAGATTCTTTTGACAACCGGTAATGGAGAGTAAAATCTACTAGTATGGTGTGTTGGGAACACTGAATGATACAGGATCTTAGAGAAGGAAACTCAATTATTATATAATACATAATAAAAGATAATAATAGACAACGATTTCATGACATCTTCAACATATAAAATGCATTGTTATCAATATTGAAGACTTTAGAAAATATTCTTTGATATGTATGAATTCTCTGAGTGTTAAATTAGATCTACTTTTCATCATTGGAAGTATGTGTTTTGTTACTCTCCTTGAGCTCTACCCAGATGGCACAATATTAACTTCAAAAATTTTTTATCAGTAGAAGAATTTTTCAGTTGGAGCAGTCAGAATCACCAGAACCACATGCAGCTGCTCCTGAAATAAGACAAACACGGGATAATCATACTGCTTTTAATAAAATTAGAATATTTATAATTAATAATAATATTATAGTTATTTTTCTAGTATGTTGATGTATCCTGTTATAGAGGCTTGTGTTTAAGATGATGTTTAGATGGTATCATATTGTGACAAATCTTTAGCAGACACTAACAAATTACTAAAGCTAATGGAACTGTAACATCCATATGTAATACTTAATTTACTCCTGTTGCAAGAATCAAAGCTAATGTCTTCACTTCACTGGAGATTTTTTTTACTGTGAGAAAAAGATCAACTTCTATTTGATTTTCTTTTTCTAGTTAGCGCAAATACTAGATATCAATTTTGATTCACATCTCAAGCTATCTGTTAAAATCTCATTTTCATCCTAAGGCTTTTTGCAGAATATAATATCTGAATTAAAAATAAGGCTCATAGAGTTAATGACCTACAAATCCTCTGAACTCTTGTTACTCTGGGGACTATCCTTTTAGACAAAAATTAAACCCTGTTGTTTGCTCGCTATTCCTACTGCCAAACAAGAAAAAAAATACAATTTTCAGCATTTGCTTTTAGGCATATAATCAGTTTTACCCAGAGTTAGAAAAAAACAGTGAAATGGCTTTCTATAGGTACACTGTAAAAAATATAATTATGTGGTTAATTTAGTAATATAAGACTCCTAAAATACTGAAAATCAAACATGTTTCTTTTGAAATGCCATTAACCCCCAAGCTTCTTCTTTACCATCTGATTACAGGTGTTGGTTATTACTTCAGACTTGATGGGGATGGGTTCAAAATCTGAAGTAATAGAATGTTTCTATTGTGTAAGAGTTGGAATGGACCTTAAAGATCATCTAGTTACAGCACCCCCTGCCATGGACAGGGAGACCTTCCACTAGATCAGGTTGTTTGAACCCACATCCAACCCAGCCTTGAACACTACCAGGCTTGGGGCATCTACAACCTCCCTGGGCAACCTGTACCAGTGTCTCACCACCCTCACAGTATAGAATTTCTTCCTAATACCTAACCTAAATTTCCCCTCTTTCAGTGTGTACCCCTTCCCTCTTGTCCTATCACTACAGTTCCTGATGAACTGTCCCTCTCTGGCTTCCCTGTAGGCACCTTCAGATATTGAAAGGTTTCTATGAGGTTCCCACAGAACCTTGTCTTCTCCAGGCTCAACAGCCACAACTTTCTCAGCCTGTCTTCATAGGGGAGGTGCTCCAGTCCTCTTATCAGCTTCATGGCCTCCTCTGGACTTGCCCAGCAGTTCCTTGTCCTTCTTATGTTGGGGGCACCAGGGCTGGATGCAGCACTCCAGGTGGGATCTCCCCAGAGCAGAGGGACAGAATCCCCTCCCTTGGCCTGCTGGCCATGCTCCTTTGGGTGCAGCCAAGGATTTCCTTGGCTTTCTGGGCTGGAAAATGTTGAGTTTTTCATCTACCATCACTGCACAGTCTTTCATCACAGGGCTGCTCTCAATCACTTCTCTGCCCAAGCTGTTGGTGTGCCTGGGATTGCCATGACCCAGGTGTAGGACCTTGAACTTCACTGTGGTGACCTCCATGAGGTTTGCACTGGCCCAGCTCTCAAGCCTGTCCAGAATCTTCTGGATGGCATCCTTTCCCTTCAGTGGGACTGCCCCACAGAGACTGGTGTCATAAACAAACTTGCTGAGTCAATATATAAATATCTCAATATTCAGAATTGCTTTCAGCTGGTCATGAATTTATTCTAATATTGCGTTTCCTGTTATAATTCAAAGTGCCAAATCCTTAAAAAAATATTATTTTTATGAGACAGATTTGTTAACATGAATATCTCCAGACAAATATTAAGCCCTGAAAATAAATCTTCAACTAACTGACAAACAAGTCTCATTCTAAATTCTCTCTTTAGTGGCTGATTATTTTCCTGCACATAATAAAGAAGCCATTAATGTATAATGAAAGAGACAGCTTCATTATTTTCTCTTTGAAAATGTTTCTCTTTCAAAAATACATACTTAACCATATGGGGTCTTTTGTACACAGGGATTTTTTCTTGCTAACAAGTTCAGTGCTGATGGTATGATTACTTAGCCATCATATCACTTACAGTTAAGAAATACACTCTTGAATAGCAATAAGAAGGTCAAAGTCAAAGCATTTTTTTGTTTCCTTCAAGCCATCCCATGAAAACTCTGCTCCTGGCAGCAAGCAGCCATATTGGCTGTGTGTGTTATTAAAAAGGCTCTTTTTTTAATAGGATGAAGCAAACTGACTGCTGGAACAAAGCAAAGCAGTCTTACTCGAAATGATGCTCAGCTAGGGCAGAATTCTCTCCAGGTAACAGCTGAAAAGTATGTTTTCTCACATATAGCCTAGCTGGCAAATGCATCTGGAAGGAAGCACATTGCTTCTCTGAATTGCTTGTAAACATGCCAGCTGCTGCACTCAAAGCTACAGCTGATGCTGAGTCAAAGACAGGAATGAAAAAGCAACACTTTTGCAAATCTCTTTGTGCTGACTGTCTCGCCTCATGAGGAAAACATGACTCCTATCATTTTTCATTGTATTATGCAGCTAAGTTCCACCACTACAGTGACATGTCTGTCACATATCATCTCCTCTGTGTGGTCATGCAGGTAAATCCACAGGTTACCTGCTGGTGTGCACCCACTCTCTCGAGCAGGGGGTGCTTGTCCCAATAGCAGAGCCTCTGGTTTGCACTGGTGAAGCATGTGACATTTCCTCTCTAGCTTGCTCAAGTCTCTCGACTCTGCCATGTATTGAGAATTCCATCAGTCAGAAAACCACTGTGGGTGTCTGTGTTTTGAAAATTGGACCCTTTGGCTACTGATCACATATTTCTTACCAAATTCAAAGCCTTGCAAAATCAAAATGAAAGATAAGGAAATAGCCTTTTTTCTTATTCAGGGGAAAGCTGTCTTACACAGATACATTCAATTCATCCTACTGTTACTCCTTTTTCCTGCATCATCCCTCTCCATACTAAGCATCCCTCTCCATGCTTAGGCATCCTTTTTTGGAGCAGCTAGCTTTCATTTACTATTTCCCTGGTTTCAGCCAGTTCAGGGTTAATTTTTTTTTCAGTAGCTGGAAGGGGGCATGCCTAGGACATGGAGGTTATTCTGGACCACCTCATATCATTGCTGGGGCTGGGGTAAAGGGACTCTCTTCCAAGGAGAAGAGAAAACATCACATAGGAAGCTGCCTAGTATTGTCTCTTATTGGTTGTTTTTGTTGGTTTTTTCTTTTCTGTGTGAATTGCCTTTTTCTTATACCTTCTGTCATCAGTATTTTTGCCCTTACTTTTTTTATCTAATTGCTTCTTCCAGTCAGGTGTTCTTACCTCAACCCATGATCCCTCTTTAGTGCCTCCGATTCTTCTCTCCAGCTGGCTGCAGTGGAAAGGGAGAGGAAAAATGAGGGAGTGGGAGAGTGGCTGTGTGGTTTGGAGGATCTTGGAGGGGGCACTGAAGTGGGGAATATTGTCCCTACCATGACAACTATATATATGAATGCTAATGATAATGTAGGGGCATGGCAAAAAATTAAGCCAAAGGAGTATTTTATTTCAAATCTACAATTGCCACCGTGCAGGCTCATTTTATAACCTCTGTGTGCTTTCTTTTTGCCCTTGAAATCCTATATATACTATACATTTTGCAAGGTGTTTTACTACTCAATATAGGCTATATTTCGTTTGGGTTTTTAATATTTTTTCATGTTATTTTCATTTGAGGTGCAACAAGGCCAAGTGCTGGGTCCTATACTTTGTTCATGGCAACCTCAGGCAGTGCTAAAGGCTTGGGAAAGAGTAATTGGAAAATGACCCAGCAGAAAATAATCTGAGGGTGATTGTGACAGTAGCTGAACATGAGCCAGCATGTACCCAGTGTCGTGTGTTGACCTGGGCCAGATGCCAGGCACTCACAAAAGCCACTCGCTCACTACCCTCTGCAACTGGAGAGAAGAGAGAAAATTTAATGAAGGGTTCATGGGTTGAGATAAGAACTGGGAGAGATCACTAAAGTATGATCAAGAGCAAAACAGGCTCAACTTAGAGATATGAAGTGAATTTATTATTAACAAAATCAGAGCAGGATAATGACAAGTAAAATAAGCCATTAAAAACGGCTTCCCATGACCCTTCTCCCCTTCCCAGCTCTATCTCCTACCCCAGTGGTGTAGGGAGATGGGGGAGAGGGGTTATGGTCAGTTCATCACCCGTGGCTTCTCCTGCTGCTCAGGGAGAGGAGTCCTTCCTTTTTGGCCCTGTGGCCTCTCTGCCACGGATGACAGCTCTCCATTAACTTCTCCAACGTGAGTCCATCTCATGAGCAACAGCTCCCTGTGACCTGCTGCAACATCCCACAGGCAACACTCCTCCCCAAACTGCTGTAGCGTGGGCCACTCTTCCACAGGGTGCAGTCCTTCTTGCACAGCCTGCTCCAGCATGGGAGCAGGGACCCTTCTCACAGGTCTCCCACTGGAACACAGCCTCCTCCAGGCATCCACCTGCCCCGGTGTGGGGCTCCTCCACAGGCTGCAGGTGGATCTCTGCAGACAGAGCTGTGCTCCATGGGCTTCAGGGGCACAGCTTCATTACCATGGTCTGCACCACAAGCTGCAGAGGAATCTTGACTCCAGTGCCTGGAGCACCTCCTGCCCCTCCCCTCGGCAAGGATCCTGGTGTCTGCAGAGTTGTCCTCACATGTTCTCACTCTGCACTTCTTTGGCTGGAGTTAAAACTGTGCAACAACCTTTGTTTTTATTTTCTTCTTAAATCTGTCATCACAGAGGTGTTACCACTATTTCTAATTGGCCCAGCCTTGGCCAGTGGTATGTCCATCTTCAGAGGCATCAGGGACTGGCCCTGCTGGACATGGTGGAAGCTTCCAGCAGCTTCTCACAGAAGCCACCTCTGTGGCGCTGCCACTAACTAAAGAAACAGGCCACGCAAAACCAGTACAGCTCAGGTAGCCAAGAAGGCCAATGGCATCCTGGCCTGGATCAGCAATGGTGTGGCCAGCAGGAGCAGGGCAGGGATTGTCCCCCTGTACTGGGCACTGGTGAGGCCACACCTTGAGTGCTGTGTCCAGCTCTGGGCTCCTCACTGCAAGAAAGACATTGAGGTGCTGCAGTGAGTCCAGAGAAGGGCAATGGAGCTGGGGAAGGGTCTGGAGCACAAGTGCTGTGAGGAGCAGCTGAGGGAGTTGGGGTGTTTAGCCTGGAGAAAAGGAGGCTCAGGGGAGACCTTATCACTCTTCACAACTGCCTGGAAGGAGGGTGTAGGCAGGTGGGGGGTGGTCTCTTCTCCCAGGCAACCAGTGAGAGGATGAAAGGACATAGCCTCAGGCTGTGTCAGGGGAAGCTTAGGCTGGGCATCAGGAAGAATTTCTTTATATAAAATGTTGTCAAGCACTGAAATGGGCTTCCCAGGGAGGGTGCAGAGTCACCATCCCTGGAGGTGTTCAAGAAATTACTGGATGTGGAACATAGTGCCATGGTCTAATTGACAGGGTCATGATTGGTCAAAGGTTGTTCTTATAATCTGGGAGGTTTTCTCCAACTTAATTGATTCTGTGATTCTTTGTATGACATCTTTTTCCAATATCTTCTATTTCTTGCATTGGGGCAGTGGAGTCTAAACCTATTTGGTGTAGGTGATGAATACACATGTGAAACAAATTTATTTTATTCTACAGCATATCTACTAGCAACAAATTGCTGAGATTTCATGTGGCATGTAGAACTGATTTTATTTATAAATCAAAACAATTTTATCAGAAGGCACTGGTTCACCAGGTTGAGGTTTTTTGCTAAAGCCTCAAGTTTTACACCTTTTTCATTCTGCAAAAATCTCTTTAGGAAAGATTAATTTTTGTTTTCTCTTAAAATACCTTTAACTTTTTTTTAAATTTTTTTTTTTTACAGAATAACTAGAATCTGTTCTTCTGTCTTCTACAGAGATGAGCAAATAGCACAAGCCCATAAATATCACTTCTTGGGAAATCCAGCTTCAAAAAGAGTCAGTGTTCTAGTTTTTAATTGACTTTGTTCTGAAATTTAAACATCATATGTCATATGTAATTTCCATAAATTTTCTGAAAATAGAAAGCTTCAAACATTTCCATTTCTTTTCTAGATAATTTGCTAGGGCATTTTTACGGTTGTGATTGTCCTCATGTAATTCCAAAAGACAATGAAATCATAAGTCTCAAATCATCTTGGACTGGTACAGTTTTTTTTAAGCTACCTTCAGGAGAAACCATGAAGAATTTTTGTTCTGTGCTAATTCTTATACTGGCTTTAATACCGGCTTTTTTAATTGATTCTGTTCTCAGATTATATGATTTGAAATTGTGTATTGTGAAAGAATTTGTTAACAGAGGTTTTTCTTTCTTTGGTTTTGTTTTGTCTGTTTGTTCGGTTAATTGTTGTTGTTGTTTGTTTTGGGGTTTTTTTGGGCTTTTTTTTTCTCTTTTTCTTGTTTAATTGAGTGTCATAAATTTAGATCTGAGTGCCTGGTAATGGAGTTTTCCCCATGCTAGCCAAATAAAAATGACAGTCCATCAAACACCAGTGTCAGAGCTCACAGGACAGAACTTCCCTTCAAATGGCATAACAGATTGATTCTTTTTTTGATGAGGAGGATTAAATTATTTGTTGCTATTATGCTATAAAAGATTGCAGCTTTCTCTTTTTGTTTCAAATTCTGCTGTAGTATCATGATTTCATCATGTTAAGACCCTGAGACCCTGAGGTCATGAAGCTGACCAGAATTCCCATGGAAGGCCTATGGCTTTTGGTCTGTCTGTTATTGCTTTAATTAGCAATTCTAAATTACAATTGTTACTGTTTTTTATCCTTTGGGTATTGCTGCTTTCCTTCTAGTATGAAATTAGATTACGTGTTGAGACTAGAACTCTGTCTTGCTATTTGTGCCAAGGTATCATTCCCTCAGTCCTAGGAGGCATGGCCTACTGGATTCTTATTTGTATGCTTAGTCTTTTCATGATTCGCAATTACTGGACATTAAAATACATCAGGCTGTTAGTTTGGTAATTTTTACAGCAGGCAATTTCTGTTCTGAGTGAAAAAAAAAACCAAACAAAACCAATCTTAATGTTATCCAGCATTTTTATAATCTTGTTTCACTGTAATGAGCATTTATGGATACTAGTTTTAACGAACCTTCTCCCAGCCTTGCAATTGCATGATCTCTTTTCTCCTGTTCTGAAGCATTCCGTAATGAAGACAGTTATTACTCATTTCAAGCAGCAGTGAGAAATAATTTGCAAAATACTTGATACAGTTTAACCATTTGCAGCTGAAGGGAATGAGTGAGATGGTGTTCATAGAAGCTGTTTCAAGTCATGCTGGCTTTGGCTGGGGTAGAGTTAACTTTCTTCACAGTGTCTGGTGTGTTGCTGTGTTTGGATTTGTGCTGAACACAGAGTTGATGACATAGATTTCTTTTTTTATTCCTGAGTAGAACTTACAGAGCCAAGGCCTTTTCTGTTTCTCATACTGCCACACTGCCCAGGAGAGCAGGGGTGCCTGGGAGGCTGGGAGGAGACACAGCCAGGACAGGTGACCCCAACTGACCAAAGGGATATTCCAGGCCATGTGACATCATGCTCAATATATAAAGTGGAGGGAAGGAGGAGGAAGGGGGGTACAATTGGGGTGATGGTGTTTGTCTTCCCAAGTTGCTATTATTTGTGACGGAGCCTTGCAGTCCAGATGGCTGAGTACTGCATGCCTGTGGAAGCGGCGAATTAATTCCTTGGTTTTGCTTTGTGTATGTGTGTGGCTTTTGCTTTCCCCATTAAACTGCATGAATCTCAACCTGGAGTTTTCCAGCTTTTGATTCTTTTCCCGATCCTGCTGGTGGGACAGTGAGTGAGCAGCTGTGTGGGGTTTGGTGGCTGCCTGGGGTTAAATCACTACACAAGGTCTTAAGGTAGTATTCAGATATATATTTGTACTGTGCAGCCACAAAATGTGATAAAAATGCTCCAGAAGTGGCAGTAATTTGAGCTGTCTTGGATCTAGGAAAATTTTGGCAGTTCAGAACTTGTGATGGTTTCATCAGATTTCAGCAGCTTAGGGGATTTTACCATGTTGGGCTCAAATCAGGGGCAAGCTTTTATGTCTGTGTTGTAAAGAAGAACTTGCAAGGAACTGAGCCATGATGATGCTCAATATTACATTTTTTTCCTCTTTCTATTTTAAATAGGATAAACCCCACAGGCAAGAGTTATTTGAGCACAGATACCACCTACCCTATGCTTAAAAAAGCTAAGTGGAAGATGCTACTATTAAAGATCCCAGAAGCTGACAGTATGTGTAGGGATGGCTGTGCCCTGGAGAAGCCCTAGTGATGAATTACTTCCCAAATTTGTCTTGTGCAGTTTCAAAGCACTTTGGGATCCTTTATGATGAGTGTTATTACATAGGAGTGAATATACCTCTGAGGTTTAGATCAGAATTCCTGGCAGTGCTCCAGCTTACAGTCCTGCTGGCAGACATCACCTCAGTACTCTTCTGCTGACAATGGAAAAATCCAGATACTAAAAGCAATGTCAGGCTCAAAAAGCTTCCTGTTAATTTATGTTCCTTACAGTAGCTAGGTGAAGGAGGAAAATTAATGGCCAAGTCACTACAGAGTTGGCTTCTTTCTACCTGCCTCAGACAGAGCTGCCATGTCAATTGAGGCAGAGACAGTCTGGCTCTCACACCACTGACGGCAAACAGAATAAAGAAACAAAGTTGGTGAGACAACTGGAGCACCTCCCCTATGAAAACAGGCTGAGAAAGTTGTGGCTGTTGAGCCTGGAGAAGACAAGGTTCTGTGGGAACCTCACAGCAACCTTTCAATATCTGAAGGTGCCTGCAGGGAAGCCAGAGAGGGACTGTTCATCAGGAGCTGCAGTGATAGTACAAGGAGTAAAGAATGCAAATGGAAAGGAGGGAAATTTAGGAAGAAATTCTTTACTGTGAGGGTGGTGAGACACAGGAACAGGTTGTCCAAGGAGGTTGTGGATCTCCCAGCCCTGTCAGTGTTCAAGGCTGGGTTGGATGTGGGTTTAAAAAACCTGATCTAGTGGACGATGCACCTGCCCATGGCAGAGGGGAGGTGTTGCGAGTAGAAGATCTTTAAGGTCCTTTCAAACCTCTTAAAATTCTATGATTCTATGACTCTATTATTCTCTTTGTCTTGTCCATAAAAAAGTTGGAACCCCTCCTTGCAGAGCAAGTAATACAGCTCATGTTTTATACTTGGTGTGGAAGCAACTGCAGCATCTTTTAGCTGGGAAAACTGAGAGAGCCGTCATGGCTTGCAATAAAAACCAGTGTGAAAATGCTCCTGGGGATTTGCTTCTTAAGAAACCTGACCAGAGTTTGTTGGCCTTTGTAATAGAAACTGGTAGACAGAGGCTTGGTGTTTTCAAGGGCTCTGGAAGCAGTGTAATCAATTGATTTGTGTTGACAAAACCATATAAAATGAAGGGGATTTATCTGAAAAACTTATGTAATTATGTTGTGCTTCAGGCATCAAATTGAATGTAGTGATATCCAGGACTGCAAATGAATTGAATGCTCTTTCAGTTTTGTATGTTTCTCGCTAATGTTACTGCACTGTAATTATTAAAAATTCTAAAATTCTAAGTACATTGTACACCCATTTCTAAAAAAGAAAAAATTTTTAAAATGTGTCAGAAGTTGTTACTTTGCCAGGATAGCCACTGCTGTTCTGTGGTTAAACTTTGAGGCTAGTTTTCTTTTAAAATTAATTACATAAATTTTCAGTCCCATTATTTAACACATAAGAGAGCCACTGAGTCTGGGTCTGCTTGCCTTTATCCCAACACATTGGAGGACTTTCTCCACCTCATGCAGAACAGAGAAGACTTATTGCAACAAAAAGCAGGAATGAATGAGCTAATTTCCAATGGCACTGAAAAAGATGTGCTCTCAGGTAGTCCCTGTTGTAAATATGAGGTTCAGAGCAGCTATGAGGAGAATGAAGACAGGTTGGCACTTGCTAGATTACATTGCCTAGGACTGACATACAGAAGGGAAAAGCCAGTTAGAAATTTTGCATATGGTGAATGGGGAGGAAACATTGTGTTTGAGTTGCTCATTAAATGTAGAAGAGGCAGAACTGAGAAAAAAATTCTCCCATTTAGCTGATGGTCTAATTGCTAGACCATCCTTCCTGTCTTGATATGTTGTGTGTACATCCCTTCAAGGAAACTAATTTTGGCAAATTGTATGGAAATATCTTTATAGTTTGCTAAAAAAGAAACCCTTATCTATTATTTAAAAATCTGCATTTAGATATTTTAGTTATAGTAAAATGCCTATCTCAGAACTGGAATTATTCATAGAAAAATCACTGGTCTGGATGTTGCATGCTCAGACCTGTCAGTCACAGACTGGCATTGGTTTCTTTCCTAAACTCCTGTAGTGCTTTAATAGAGGGCTCTGACTTCATATTAAAGTGCTGGAAAACACTCAAAATCAGTCATAAGATACCTCAGCCCTCAGTCATTAAAGTCTTCAGATGTGTGTGCTACATAGATGCAGTGTAAGATAGGTATAATTCCTCTGTAACATTATGGAATTAGGTTATGAATATATTAGTTATATACTTAGGGAATTAATGCTAATGATACATAATAAGTGCAGCCTTTAACCAATGCAAGCTGCTCTACAGCCACTAGCAGCCTGAAAGTTTCTATCAGTGTTCAGGTTCCATCTCAGTGAAAATTCTGGAGCATATCTGCACTTGCCTCTGCTGATCTCCACCATCAGTGAAGAAAAAACTGCCTATATCTCCTGCTTTTAATATCCTCAAGGCCAGAGAGGACTGAGCTGCAGCCAGTGCTTCTGGAGACCTTTGAACCTGAGAAGTCTGCACATCCTGAGTCCCTTTGTCAGCTTTCCCTGCAGTGACAGTGATGGGGGCTCAGAGGGCACTCCCCAGCCAGGAGTCAGGAGCCTCATGTCCCTCATGCCTCCCTGCATTAAGTCTCTTCTGTTGCATATGCCACTTAATCATTGCTGATCCTCTTTCAAACTCCTCTGTTTCTTCCTACTTAAGAAAGTTGAGATTTAACTTTCAAAGTCTCTTAATATATTAATTCCATGACAGAACTGATAGTTGCAAGTCAGTTTCTTGACATCCATGAACTCCTGCTTCTTTGAGCCCCAGCTGTATAACAGCCCTGCAGCCTTGAACATGCCCTTTCCTTACAGAAAACTGTTTTCCATCCCTTCACTTTGGATGTACCTGTTCCAGCTCTTAACCACAAGAGAGAAGGGGAAAAAACTTTTTAGTAAACCATAAAGACTCATTATTTGCTTGCTTCTCTATGGAATATTTTCATTGAGATATTTTAAAATCTTTTTTTCCTAGCCTGGATACTTCCACAACCTCTGCCACAGAAAGTTGCTCAAAACAAGCAGTTCCTTTCAAGGGTTCTGCAAAGAGGTGTTGTAACTTCCATTTGCATGCACCAAGTGAATGTGTCTGGTTTCATTTAAACTGGTACATGTCCAGGTACTGCAAAATTATGATCAGTGCTTCTGAAGAGATAGGTGAGTAGGAGGACAAAGCTCAGAACGGTGACTTCATTACTGTGTTGGTCATCTGGACACAAGCAAAGAGTTGACAGCAGGCACTGATGAGTCAAATGGGGTTCAATTCATTTGGGTCAAACGAAAAACCCAAATAATTCTTGGAATGTTTGAGAAGGTATTTGTAGTTTCAGGATCAAATGCTTTACAAGGTTTTTAAATTATTTATAAGAAGACAGAAGTTGGCCGTGGAGAATGTTAGCCTTTCCCTTGCTGTGTGAGTCAGTGAGTTGGGAATTGGGCATGTAAGGTTAGACCTAGAGAAATATTTGATAATACTTCAGATAAACATATATATGGATCATCCATTATTGCTATTTTAAAAGAAAACAAACTCTTTTATTCATCATATGACACAGTCAGTCTGTGTCATGAAAAGGAGGCTTCCTTGAACCCTTTGTGATTGATAGTCAGCCAATGCCTCTGGAAATTTGAGACCTTTCTACCCAACACCTCTGTCAGTGTCCCATTATGGTGGCTCCATGTTATCAGGGCACAGTTCCACTTACTTTTTCAGGGACTTGTGCCAACACAATATTGGAGATGAATCCTAATTACAATTTCGAAAGAGAGAGTCCCTCCTGGATCTCCCCACTCTCGATTGAGGACATTATCTGCTGCCAGCAAATGTTAGTGCCCTAGGAGGGCTCACACTAAACAGTTTATGGTAAAACACACTTTTTAAATAAGAACACTGATAATACAAAATTGTGGCAGGTTAAAGTTCAAAGATTACCAGTGATAGTATACTGACTGCAAACAATAATTTAAAGCATAATACAGATAAGCTCTAATCACCAATGAAATATAGCTTGAGATAATAATTTAGCTCACATGGAGTAAGGTTCTTACTGCAGAGGTTTCCCTATGGGGGATAGGTTCACCTGTCAACTGATCCCAGAATTTCTCCCCATTCTGAACTGACTTTTATGCTATTTATTTACATTTAGTTGGAGCTTGAGTGACTCTAGGCATTTATACTTTGTTCCTGAATGGTGTAAAATTCTCTCGCCTTGCTCGTGAAGATACAGTCAATACAATACAGAGCATATGCTCAGAGAGGTGTGATCATACTTTGGAGGTATTTTTGGGATACAGGTGCATTAGTGTTACAATGAAATTGTAATGAAGCAAGTTTATCTGAGCGTTGTGGTTTGACCCTGGCCAAATGCTAGGCACCTATGACATCTGCTCTCTCTGTTCTCTCCTGGCGCACAGAAGAGAGGGGAAAAAAAACCTCACACACACACACAGGGCTCATGAGTTAAGATAAAGAACTGGGGGAGGATGCACTGAGGAAGAGCAAAGCAGACTGAAAACTTAGCGTTGCAAAGTGATTTATTGCTAGTGTAACCCTAAACAGAATCAGAGGAGGCAAATGAGAAGTAAAAATAAGCTCTTAAGACACTGTTTCTCTGCTCACCCCCCTCCCTCCTTCCAACCAACAGCAAGGGGGTGGCGGGGCAGGGTAAGGGGGTTTTTCTTTGGTCAGTCCATCACTGAAATTTCTTCCACTGCACAGGGAGAGGAGTCCTCTACTTAGCCATGGGGTCCCTCACACAGGAGACGGTCCTCTGCAAACTTCTTTGGCGTGGGTCCAATCTCATGAGCAACATCCTGCCCGAATTCTGCTGCAACAAGTTCTCTTGTCCACAAGGTTCTCTTGTCCACAAAGCAGACTCTCCTGAGCCGAGGCCAGGCTGCTGCCATCCCAGGAGCAAGGCCTTTCTCTCCACTGGGACTCCCACTGGATCACAGCTTCCTCCAGGTAGCCACCTGCTCCTCTGGCATGGGCACCTCCCCACGGGCTGTGGGTGGATCTCTGCATCCCCCATGGACTCCAAGGGCTGCAGAGGGACCTCCTGCTCCCTCCATGGTCTTCACCATGGCTAGCAGAGGGTTTTCAACTCCAGTGCCTGGAGCACCTTCTCCTCACCTTCTCCACTGACCTTGATATCTCCATGGTGTTTTCCCTCACATATTCTCACCTCCTCCTCCTCTAGCTATAACGAAGTGCGTGCTTACACTGTTTTGATTTCTTCTTAAATATGTTTTCACAGAGGCATAATTCACATCTCTAATTGGTCCAGGCTTGGCCAGCAGCTTTGTCCATCATCTTCAGAGCCATCAGAGATTAGCTCTGCTGGATATGGTGAAAACTTCCAGAACCTTCACACAGGACACACAGGAGCCACCTTTGTGCCTCTCCTACTCACTAGCAAACCTGGGCTAAACAAAACTAACTCATGAACACAGGCTTATGCCTTCGCCCAGCCCTTCAACCACCTCTTCAGGCCTAACACAACAGCTTTTGAAGGGTTTAAATTTCTCTTAATGTGAAAGGTACATTGCTGATGTTCTGGGCTAAGCAAAACCAACACACCAAGGAAAGGTATTTTGGCACAGTTGCTGGTTCAGCAGTAAGACATGTCCTATGCTGCCTGGCTGAGAGGTTTTATGCAGTTTATCAGCTGCATGGTACCATCGGGTTCATGACTGTGCACGGATTTTAGCAGTGCCTGGCCACGGTGTCTTCACTCCAACCCCTGTTTCATCCCCCTTAGGAGGTGCCTAAGGTTGCAAACTGTGTTGTGTGGAAAACTACCATGGAATAGATTCTGTGCATGCCAACTGCATGCAATCTCCATAAGTATTATAGGCTCTTGCAGAATGTGAATTTGGCTTCCCAATTTTCTCCAGTTTCATCTCCAGTCATTTTTACATAGTGTGGTACTTGATGTGGAAAGCCACACACAATTTTTACAGGTATTTAGGTGTCTAAAGACAGAGGTGTGTGCCTTGAGTTTTAGGTATCATTAGAACTAGTGAACTAGGCAATCAGAACAGAACCCATCACTACTTCCCTTTGTACTTCCAAAAACCTTAGTGCATGACTCAGAATTTTTGGTATCTAAATGCATATGTGATTAGAGCTTAAGACTTCACATTGCAAAATGGACATCTCTTTAGATTATGATTGAGGTCTGCTGTGTTTTTTAGCTTTGCTCTGTTTCTGAGAGAAAAAACCTCATTTATGCCTGTTACAGGGAGAGGAACTTGGAAGAAAGGTAATGGCTGGCTTGGCTCATCCATGTTATAAACTGTTGTTTAGAGAAAAGAAAAGTCATTTTACTATTCATGGACTTAAACTGAAGGATGTTTTCTAATCATTTGATAGGATGCAGAACGAGAAAGCATGTTCCAATTATTCCACAAATGTCTGAAAATCAGACAATTTCATTGGAAAGAAAAAAATCTCTTAGAGTTTATAAAGTTACAGGCCTTGGTTAATGTTTCTTATTTTGAGCAACATTTCCATAGCTAGTGAAGACTGTCTCAAGCTCTTTGTAAGTTTCCAGAAGTTTTTACAGCAGCCTTAACTACATTGCATCTTCATAATGGATTCTTGAGTGCTGCCTGGGTTTGGAGGCAGTTCTTACCATTTCTGGTCTTATTATCCTATTTCGCAGTACATTTCTGGTCAAAGAAGCCATAACTGGCTCAGAGAAAGCATGCCAGCAAAAGACATGTGGCTGAAAGCTGGGAAATAGTTAGGCCTGAATATTCATAATACAGGAAGAGCTCAAACAGTGCTGATAGGTGTTTTAGAGCATCAACCCTGCATTGTGAATCACATTCTGGTAGTGTCACAGTTCAAGGGACAGTTTTTGTTGGAGCTGATTAAGAGATAAATATGTATATCAAAGGCACAAGCAAATAAAAGCATGGCAAGGCAGGGATTTGCATACAATACTTTGGAAAAGACAGGTTGCTGAGACGCAGTGGGAATTCATGTGTATTCCTGGAGAGCAGGAAAGAGATGTATCTGTGGGTTCTTCCCAGTAAGGATAGTTTTAGGGGTATGCTGTCTCCTGATAGCTTCTATGCAAATTAAGTGTTGCTACACCATTTCAGAGACTTGAAGGACCTGGAAATTCAATCCTCTGAGCTGGACATCCCACAACCATGCCAAGGGTGTCAGTGTCATATCTACCAAGTGAGAAATCTACATGGCAGAACAAGCAGGATCACTTAAAGACCAAGCACTGAAATGATTACATAAATTAACAACGAGGGAGCACTGAATTTGCAGAAGCCCCTTGTAAGTCAGAACAAAACACCATCTCTGGTAATAATAAAATTTGCGTTTGTTGAAGACAAAGAGATCTGTCTAATAACTATTCACAAATCTAATACCTGTGTGTTAAAAAGCCTCATCCATAAGGCACTGTCACAGCAGTGCATTCATGTTCACTAATAAAAACAAAACTGCTGGCTGCGTGTGGAATTGCTGCATTTACTAATACCATAACTGACACACAATATTGGGTAGATGTGTGCATTAAGTGCTCAGGCAAGGGAGACTTTATACTTTGAAAAACTTCCTATTCAAAGTAGCTAAAATACTAAGTCTATGTTAACTATTGAATTTTCTATGGTAGCTAGTGCGAGAATTTATATTACCTCCATTTAATCAAGAGGAAGAAAATATGTTTCTGCAATCTCATTCAGAATCTTGTATAAATGTCAAATACTGTATTACTTCTAGGGATAATTCTTTGTTTATCCACAAGTATAATATGTGGATATACTGCAACAGACTTTTTAATCATTCTTCAAATTGCCTTGTCTCTCTTCAGCTCTTTCTTCAGTATTCAATTACTAGTTCAAACATCATAAAATGCCTTTGCTAAACCTCTTTAAAGGTTCCTGATTGCATTAACCAAAGATTGAGTGCCACAAAAATCTTGGGTTGGATATAAGGAAGATTAAAACTCTGTCTCATTTGCCAATCACGATTAATAGATTTATTAAGCATGAACTGTGCCTTTCAGAGTTTCACCTGCATTTATTTCTCAGACAATGAAAATTCTATTTAAAGTGTTTAATCCAACAGAAACAGAAACATCTATACTGATGTTTATTCTGAATGACTGGAAATACTAAAAATTAAGTACACAGAGAAAATGTTGGATGAAATACATTTGCTGTGGCATTAGTGGGTTTATGTAAGAGAGAACTGAGATTTGAGACTCTTGTAACCTAATACCTTAAAGCAGTTTATAGCATGTTTAGGCCCAGCTACCTGTTACAAGTGAATCACAGAAAGTGATGGGTGTCCTAGCTACAGTACTCTAAAAAGTGCCCTCTTATTTGGTAGCTTCGATTTAGTGGTGAGTCACTGGTAATTCTGGATTTCCCTTGTAAGTCTCCAGAGACATTTCTGAGCTCGAGGAGCTGCTGTGATCTCTATGTGTACATGCTACAGAAAGCAAAGAGCTCAGAAGGGAGGAGCTACCTAACTAAAAGAGATGTGCACTCTCAAAAATGTGTTTTCTCCCTGAAAATGTCACTTTCTCACTATTTAGTCCCAGGTGGATCCATTTATGGCACTCCAATCCAGTTTATTAGAATTGGTATTAAAGGCTGAAGAGTTTGATAAGCATGAATGACACTAATGCCTATAAGGATGGAAAGGTGATTTGATCATTGACAGAAAGAACTGTCAGCAAAAGGGAAAAAAATTTGAATGCTTAGCACATTAAAAGAAAAACATGCTCTTTAAATTGAAACTAGACCCCTACCACACTGTTCAGAGAAATTATATTTTCATGTCAGAGCTACATTCCTTCATACGTTCCTTATTTTGTCCCCTGCTATTATATGACTAACAATAAAACCTTTAACTGTAATGCCTCCTGCAATTATTTCCATGGGACCTATTCCCCATTTCTTCCCATTTCTTCAAGCTGTATTAAACAGAGGTGGGCAAATTTCTGGGAATATCTCAGGAAAAAAAAGAAATAAAAAAAAAGAAGCAAGCAAGCAAGCAACAAGCAAGCAAGCAGTTTTTTTCATTGCACTCTTTTCAGAAATCATGAGAAAAAGAAAGATATAGGAGATCTTAGGAGAGATGAATCTTTAAAAGGAGCAGGAAACAATTCCATACAATGCAAATAACCCCATTTCATTTGCCTAGCCCTGCTACAGTTCTATTCACAGCAGCTCTCTCTGCACTGAGTTAGGGCAGCCTTAAGGTAGATAGGGCAGCCCCAAGTGACTGACCATATGTATTTTATAGGGAACTGAGGCAGAGACATTTTCTCTTGTTTTGGCAATCCCTTTTGCCTGCTGTGCTGCCATGGGACAGTGCTTGTCTGGCATCCTGCCACTGAGATCCCCTTTTCCTGGGCATGATGTTGTTAGGGCTACCTTTTTGGGGAAGAATGCCAGTGTGTTTACAAGAGTTATACTGTGCTGGAAAATCCAGCCCATAAATTAATTTTGCACCCCTGCTCTCTTGGTGTAACCATCTCAGCTACAGATGTTCAATTTGCTTTAAATCTGCCCTGCTTCTTTTAGTATAGATTTTGTCTTGCTGTAAAACCTTTCAATCTCTTTGTGCAGCAACAATGTTATTCTAATTAAGTTGGTGTAATTCTGAAATCATACAGTTGAATTCAGTGTGAACAAGACATGGTAATGTTATATCATCATCTAATTCAAAACTATAATAAAATACAAAATATGTAACCTGGCATTATTCACCTATGAAATTAAATCACTGTCCCTCGCCTTCATTCTTTGAAAGCATGTTCATAAACAACATAAAGAATAAAGGGGAACTAGTCTAGGTTGTTCCTTTTGTTTTACACAATAACTATGCATATGGATTAGAGAAATTGAAATGCCTTAAATGTTTTAAAGCTATGGAAATTGGGTGATATAATCTTATGAGTAATTTTTCTAGAGTTTTTATATATTTTACTTTTGGAACCTGAATTTGAATTATTCTTGTCATTATTCTTTCTCATTATGAGGGGTGATTGGTAATAATCTCTGGGGTATACAACATATGTTAATCCTTTTGCTTATGAGGTTGAATATAATTAGACAGTGTCAGTGACATGCTCTGTCAACTCTTCTGTGACATTTATCCACATGGAGTCATTGAACTATAGAATCATAGAACGTTTTTGTATTAGAAGGGACCTTTAAAGGTCATCTGGCCCAATCCCTCCTGAAATGTGCAGGGGCATCTTCAATTATATCAGGGTTGTCAGTCCTGTCCGCACCTTGAGCGTTTTCAGAGATGGGCATCTGTCACCTTTCTAGGCAATCTGTCCCAGTGTTTCACCACACTCATCATAAAAACTCTCTTCCTTATATCTAATTTTCAGTCAGTCACTTGTGGAGTCCCTGAGCCAGAGAGGCCCACTAGATTGGTCAGGCAGGACTTGCCCTTGGTGCAGCTGTGATAGCTGTCTCAAATCACATTCCTGTTCTCCATATGCCTTAGCACAGCTTCTAGAAGGATCTCTTCCATGCTTTTCCCAGGCACAGAACTAAGGCTGACAGGCTGGTAGTTTCCAAGGTCATCCTTTCATCCTTTAAAAAAAATGGTTGTAATATTTCCCCTTTTCCAGATATCAGGGACCTCACCTGACTGTCAGGTCTTTTCAAATATAATGGGGAGGGGCTTGGCAACTACATCTGCTAATTCCCTCAGGACTATGGGATGAATCTTGGCAGTTCCCATAGACTTACATAGATTCCCTTTTTTCAGGGGGTCTCAGACCTAAGCAGCTCTTACACTGGGAGGGACTTTGCTCCCTCATTCCGTCTCTTGTGGTCTATCCTGTTGAGAGGTGTGGAAAGCAGCTGCCAGAGAATATGGAGGCAAAAAAGTTGCTGAGTACCACAGCCTTCTCCTCCACTCATTTATCAGTTTTTCAGCTGGGCTCATGAGGGGGAATTCATTCTTTTTAACCTTCCTTGTCTGGCTGACACACCTGTAGAAGCCCTTCCTATTCTTTGTGTCCCTTGCCAGCTTCATCTGCAGCCACCCCTTTGACTTCCTAACCCCATCCCTACAGAACTAGGCAGCACCCATATTCTCTTCCCAGGATGCATGCTTTCACTGCCTGTGTGTTTCCTTCTTTCTCTTAAGTGTTATTCAAAACAGATAATAGAGACATTAGTTATCTCTCCTCATTGGAAGACAGTAAAATCCTCAACAATTCCCTTGGCATTCATTGATTTCTAAGTGCTGCACAGAGCACTATTCTATGCAAAAATATTGCTGATAGGTCCCTTTTAAAAGAGATTTTATGATGACCATTCTTAAATCTACTGTTTCTGAAGCTAAATTTATAAAAGAATGCAAATCCTTCTTCCTGTGATTCTGTAGGATGAAAATATACCAGAAAATGCTAAGCTGTATTAAAAGGTAAGTAACCTGCAATTCTTTCCAGTTAAGAGTCACCCTTTAATTTATCAAGAATAATTTATGAACATGCTTTCGTAAATATATAGGGATATACACACTAAATAAGAGGGATTACACTGTATAATGTATAATAAATAGACCAATGTATAATAAATAGAGTGGCAAAACACAGGATGCTTTCAGTGTCTCATGGGAGAAACATGGGGTCTTTAAATATGAGAGAAAAAAGTTAGAAGTTAAAAATAACAGAATCATAGATTCATTTTCAGGTTGGAAAAATCTGTAAGAACATTGAGTACAACTGTAAACCTAACATTAAACCATGTCCCTAGCTGCCATGTCTACATATCTTTTCAATAACTCTAGGGATGTGGACTGCACCACTTCCCTGGGCAGCCTGTTACAATGCTTGACACTCCATTCAGTGAAGAAATTTCTCCTTATATTTAATTTAAGCTGCCCCTGGCACAACTGAAGGCTATTTCCTCTTAATCCCGTCACTTTCTACCTGAGAGAAGAAACCAACCCCACCTGACTGCATCATTCTTTCAGTAGTTGCAGAGAATGCTCTTCCCTAGGTCTCCTTTTCTCCAGTGTAAGCAAGCTCATCTCCCTCAGCTGCTCATGATTCACTCTCTAAACCCTTAAACACCATCGTTGCTCTTCTCTGGACACTATCCAGCACCACAATGTCTTGTATCATTGAAAATTCAGTGACATTAATGACGAACTCATGGGGTTAATAGTAAAAAAATGCAAAAGTCACCTAAAGCAGAAGATAGCTAGGGACTCCTTACCTGTTCTTGGCATGGAGAGGAAGGTGTTAATAAAACAGTGTAAGGCAACAAGCTCTCCTGTCTGGGCAACTATTAAAAGGCTCCAATTTCTCGTTTACTCTGGTGTATGATAGAAGACCATTCCATAACACTAGGGTTTCAAGGAGTCCTGCAGAGCCAGCAAGATGTTTCATTTATCACATATTCCAGATACTTGGTGTTTCTATGGCTCTTCGGCTTATATCCAGGTTTTTTTTGGTTTTTTTTTGTAGAGCAAAATTCACTGCTTTCATTTCTATGCTTGTAAAAACAACCAGTTCATACTGTGTTACTGTGGATATAGATAAGTGCTACGTTGTATAGGATGGCAACCAAATTTTTTTTCCTTGAGGTGGAAAGTTTTACAGCTTATAAAAATCCTCCTTTTTTTTTTTTTTGTTGACCTCAGGGGGCCCCAGAACACAAGCCTCCCAAGTCATCTGTGAGCATTTTGCTTAAAAGGCTGGCTGTGATCTCTGTTTGCCTTTCAAACTTCTTCCTCTTTGTTACTGAGTTCTCTGTTGCCATTGTGTGCACAAGTGCTGTAACTTGATTTAGCAGGCTGTCTTGCATGGGTCTTTGGTGACTCTCACCTATTTTGTGAATACTAAGATGTACACAGGTGAAAGGTGCATAGCTGCTGAGTTGAAGTGGTTCGGCATTTGTCCAGAAGATACAACCAAACATAAGAACAGAGCAGATATTACCCTTTGTTTTCTAGAATTATATAGAAAGATTTGAGTTAAGGTAAGTCACTCAACATTATATCCTTCTCTGCTGCACTAGACATTCAGCTACTGTTTGTATTTAATTGTCACTGGACTGTTGTCAGATGCTTCACAGAATGCCAAGAAACCACTTGTTTCATAATATGAGAACAATTAATGAATTCTGTAGCTGGCCAATGCTCTGGAGAGTTATGATTTCATTTCATATGATAATCCAGTTCTATTTGATTCACTCGCAAACTAGAAATTTTTGTGAATGTCACCATGTGCTAGGTGAGAATTTTGTGGCCATAGTATGTATGTCATGTTAGTCACAAGAGATCAACTTTACCCATCGAATCTGGTCAAAAGTCAGTAAGATGTTTGAATGATGAGTTCTTTACCTTCCATGTACCATTAGACACATTGGGGATCTGCAACAATTTTTATAAATATGAATGCTGGCCTTTCCTTGGGTCTGAATTAGCTTATACTATTTGAGACCAGAGCTTAAAATAGGAGAGGAAAGGTTTCAAAACTATATTTCTAGTGACCATCTTGTTAAATTCAATATATTTTGCTTCTATTTGTATAAAACCAATATGTATGCATCATTGGTCTGATGGACACTCTTTTCTGATGTAACCATAGCACTCAGATGATTGCCTAGAGCTTGAAGATTTTTTCAGTCTTCCTGTGTGGATAAATTATTTTCTGAATTTTTACTGTGGCTATCAGCAAGATGTACAATTTAGCTTCTTTAAATGTGTTCTCTAGGCTTTTTGTACACTGATTTCCTAGAGAAATCCAGGGTCCTGCTACATGTTGAACACCTATTTCCCTATTATATTAATATGGCAGAATTAATTGTATCTTCTTTCTGAAATGTTTTCACTCAGGGTTCTCTGGCCAGAACACTGATTAGAGCAGCTCCAAACCAGTGTCTTTAAACCATAATATTATTTATTCCTTTCCCAACTAAAAAAGTTGGTAATGCAAATTGTGGCTCAAAAAAGCATTATTTGGGTCTTTAATTCTTTCTATTTAGGTCCAACAGAAACAAGAGATGAAAACAACCTTTTGGTAATGATTGGTAGCGACCAGCTGCACCAAGCTTATTATATCTTTTGCCATCCAAGGGACATGATGTCTTTAAAATTTGTGCATCAACACATGTATTACCCAGAGACAGAAAAATAAAGGAATATAGTCTGCATATTTTCCCATGCCCTGTATAATGCTGCTCCATGGTGATGCTGTGCCTTGATGTATGCATATAAAAATTGTGATCCCAAAATGACAAAAGAAAGGAAATCTCTTGTACATATGTAAGCTGAAAGAAAATAACCTAAACTGAAGTTGTTATGGTTTAACTGAAGTCTTTTGTCCTCCAATATTTCTTCCAATAAAAAAAATCTGCAAAAGCAGCTCTTGGTACTGAAAACATCAGTTTACAGGAGGTGGCACTGTCTGGCCTGCCTCTCCCTGCTTCCAAATCATGGTGTTAAAATGCAATTATTAAAATTACTAGAGAGATGCCTATGCCTGAATTAAAGTGCAAACAAAATCATATGCTGAGGTCAATAGCACAGATTTTATTTATGGTAAATGTGATGTAGAGAGAGAGAAAGAAATAGAGAAAAGGAAGAGAAAGAATAAGAGCAGAAAGGTATAGAGTCACCATCCATTGGATCTGGTGGCAAGACTTCATTGTTGCAGTTCCAGTGTCTATTGGTTGAAGTCATGGTCACTGTCATGATGCCTCAGGGATGGATCAAGGAAGCCCACAAAACACCGAAGTTCCATGGTTTATAGATGCTCAGGCTCAGGTGGGGATGCCCAGGTATCTGCCCTGGGGTGGGGAGTTTTACATTGAATGAAGTAATGCTGTGGATCACAGGACACTTAGGAGTCTCTGATGGCCCATGACGCCTGTCAAGCTGCCACAGCTGCCTCTCAGTCAGGGTGGTTTAGTCAATTATGGCCCATCAAAAGGGGTGAACACCTTCAGGCTATGTGTGAATGACCTGATATTTCCCAGAGGGAAGTTTTCACACCTGAGCCATTATGCAAGGGAGAGCATTGGCATGATAAAAAGCACTATCCCACCTCACGTGATTTGCCTCTCATCACCTTCTCTAATTGGTTAAGTGGTTGATTATTTGAGTCGTTAACCAGTCCAATCTCTCACACATGGTCAAGTGGCATTATTTTCCTTGAGCTAAAACTACTATTGTGGCAAACTAAAAAGGCTTTTATGTATAAGTGTGTGGCTAGTTTTGCTTCTTAAATATAGATTTTATGATTGTATTTATTTTCACCGACTGGATCACCATTAAAATGGAATGAACTTCTCAGTCTCATCCTTTAAATCAAAGATAAAAAATAGTCTGCTCATTTATAATCTGTGTTTTCAGCTGGATGACAGGTGTAATACCATTCAATAATAAATTATCATTTTTCAGTTTGAGAATATAAACTGGAGACCACATAATTATGGCCTACAATGGCAAATTTAGACTATTTTTACTTTTTGAATTTTGCAATTTGTATTCTTTTTTAAATCCTGTCTGCAAATACAAAAGAAAAAGAAAAGTTGAGGCTTACTTTTAATCCTGTTGGTTTCAAACTGTGTCTTCAATTCCCTTGTCACTGGGCCCAGATTATGCCAGTCACACCCCCCTCGGTAGCTGGATTGCTAAATTCCAATCTATGTCCATTAACCACTGAGCTTTTTGAAATAAATTTGAATATGTCATAATGATGAAATAAGTAGTTCAGTTCAGACCTCTGCTCCATGGAAAATGTGGGGCCAGAATGCTTTGGAAAATGTCAAAATCAGGAAATTATAGTATCTCTTTGGATCTGTTCCTTGTTATGGCAACTACCATGACACAGATGACTACAGAGTCTGCTAATATTCAGAAGGGCTTTTTTTCTTTGGGCACAGGGTTTTCTGTGTTGACTGTGAGTTGTGTTTGCAAAGCCAGCTCAAATTAAATGGTGCTGTGCTTTGAGCAAGACAAGTGAGATCATGAGTGCATCAGGGATACTCACAAAGCTTTTAGACACCACGGGAGCCCTTAGAACAAGGGAGTGTGGCAAGAGCTGAAAATGTCTACACAGAATCCCTCAGGCGAATGCAGGTTCACATATTTTTGGGCTGGCTGGATGTTTCCATTTGACTCAGCTAATCATCTCTCTGGTGCCTGAACTGGCTGTGCTCCCACAGAAAGTGTGGTGTCATTGCTGCACGCTAGCTCTCAGTGATGATTGCAAACCAAGTGCTCTGCATGCAAAAAATGAAGAATTACCTGCATTTAAACAATTCAGATCAAATTACTGTAGAAGGCATCTGAGAGAAGAGACACCTCTGATGTGTTTCATGTCTGATATCCTTTATCAGTAAAGAGGTTAGGAATCCAAATCCTGTGTTGATACAATTACAAACCCAGATGAAATTCATGTTCTGAACTCTGCCAAGCTTTGGCATACCTTAAACGCAATACAGAATTCTCTCTGTAACACTCATGTCGTTTTGATTGCCAATGAAGCTAAGTTTCCTTTCCTGGTTTTACTGTCTTGGTTATGCAAGACAACTTGCTAAATATTTTCTATTTTCTACAGCCTTCTTAGAAGAGGAAGAATACTTATTATTGTTCAGAAACTCAAATTACGCATAAACGGAGAGGTCTAGAGGGTATTAAAACATTGGTGGATTTAGGGCAGGTGGTTTGTGCTTTGCCTTCATGAAGGTAGAAGGTCAGTCTCTCCTTTGTTCCTGGGCCCTTGTTCTTGCTGTTTATAGGGTAGAAGGATGGGAGTGTATAATTTTATGAGCTCTGTTTCTTTTTGAAAAGTACCCTGGTAATTTTGTTAACATATTGAAATTGAAATGTCCACATCTTAGGCACCCCTTTGATTACAACCCCTTTTTCTCTCCTGCTCACTGGGGTAAATTTCTACTGCTGTAACTGTAGATGGTGATAAACTAGAAGTGAAAGCTGACTCAGACTTTCTGCACTGTTTTTACTTTGTGGTGAAGATGCTTCAGGTGACTTTTGTTACCAGCATTTGTCGTGGCCATCCACACAGAGAAGGGGTGTCCTCTGAAGGCTTTTACTACATTCATTAAATCCCATTTTCAGCTGTCTTACCTCTCCTTTCCAACAGAGATGGCCTGCATATATTGTCAGGAAAAGGAAATGGGGAGTGAACCTGCAGAAGTACTCTCTGAAACTCTGGACAGTTTACCTGTCCAGAATCACACTCAGAAATTGCTGGACAAAGTATGCGTCTGGCTTTATTGAAGAAAAGTGAATGGAACTCTGAGAACTAGGTATACAATATAGCTCAGATATAGGAAAATAATGGCTCATTCAAACCATTTCAAGCAATCTGTGCCACATATTTCTGTGAGGGCTCTTGATGGAAACATTTGATAAGATTATGCTAGTGCCCATACAAATGAGTATGACTGTGACATTAAATCTAAGGGATTATATTTCCTTAGTAATGAAAGAACAAAGCAGTTCTCCAATGCTGACGCTGCCACAACACCAAATGCTGTTCCAAGAGCCCTTCCTTCAGTATTTAGCTCATTCTTGTCTTCTCCTCTGGGTGCAATTTTCAAAGCAGATTATGTGAATGCACATATTTCCTCTAAAATTACTGGCAAAACTCCCACATACTTCAGTGGAAAGAAGATAAGACACTATTTGTAAGATGGTAACTTTTTCCTATTACAAATATCCCCTGTGATGCTCTGCCAATCATTGCACTACAGATACACTGAGCTTTTGAATAGATAGTGAGTCACCAAAATTTAATTTTATCAAACTAAACCAGAAGAACACACAGAATTTATAGTAACTGAATAATAACACACAGAATTTTATATAGTAGTTTTCATTATAGTTCTCAAAGTCCTTTGTAAGCACAGGTCATCCTCTCTCTGTTACACAAAATGTGGTCCAAAGTAAAATAACCAAAGCAAATATTAAGATCATAGCAAGAACTAACATGAGCATTAAGGTTCAGTTCTTAGCTGTCTCCATGTGTTTCACCAGGTATGAAGACATTATCCCATGTTATCCATAGCTGGGCATTAGCTATGGCTTGGTGCTTTCTCCTCCATTAAGTTCAGTTGGATGCAGAAGTAAATTTAAAAAAACGAACAAGACTGTGTCTGTATTTTTCAGAGAAAACCTATATATTCAGGCCAGATGCTAAACACAAGCAAAGATTTTTAAAGTAATGAACCAGTTGGGGTTTTGCCTTCGTACAGAGCATGAGACAGTCCCAGTTTGCGAATGCTTCCACCAGGCTCGCATTAGCTTTTCAGTAGGAATTAATTTGACAAAATCTTTTTTTATAACCAAAGTAATCAGAACAAAAAAGAAGTTCTGCAAGTGCTCCCCTCTGTGCTCACTCACTCAAATAAAAACCCCTGTTGTCATAAAAAGTACACCAAGGGTACAGAAATACTTTTTAATGAACTAGTTCTTATGGCAGCATGAAATCTGGGATTAGATATACGGTGCTATTAGTCTTACTTGTGTCTATCTAGTCAGTCTTGTGTTACTTTTATCTACTTTTCATGAACGTTTAAGATGGTAATATAAATCATTCTTCTTGTCTCCTGTAGTGCTCTGAGAAGAGAAAAAAAAGGAAAAAAAGAAAAGAAAATTAAAAAGAAAGAAAAAAAATCTTAACATCAACAGTGATTTGCAATCAAGATCCACAGTTTCAAATTGCATCATGTGATTCTGCCTAACGGTGATAAAGAGCTCCAGGAATGGGATAATGTTGAGGATTATTGGTCACAATGACCAGCTGTTGGGAAAGGCTTAAAATAGTGACAAATGCGTTGGTGGGATTTACTAGGGAAGGCACCAATTTTCCAATTTGAGTTTCCAGTATACTGTGTTATACGTGGCCTTATTTTTGTCTGCGTTATACTCACATGAGCAAAGATTAGAAGACAGGATGGTGTTTTAAAAATCACAAGGTAAGAGGAGCCCCTACTGGGGCAGATCAGCCCCTTGGTTACAGTAATTCTCATCTCAAACCTTCGTACTGCACACAGCACTGCTAAGTGAATATATGCTCTATATGTACATCAAGAAAAAGGTCTTTGACTTAGATTTTTGAGCTATATTTATGTTGGATAGAGTGCTATGTCATTTCTAGAATTAGGCAGTGCAACGAAGGGCTTTAAAGAACTAATATTATTCCTCACAAGTTGTGCACAGACTTAAAGAGTAATGCTCATGGAAACCCTTGGGCATCATCCAGATTCAGTTTTATAAGACTGTTTTGGCCTGATTTTGTGAGTATAATTTAATTTCTCGCTGTTGGTTTTTTTTCCAGTCCAAATTAACATGCAGCACTAATGCTACCTGCTTAGATTTCAAGCTTTCAGCACTAAGTCCCAAGAATATTTGGTTTTAAAATTTTTTAAAAAATCAATATTTCTTTAGTGCTCTTTAAAGATGACTGAATGTGTATTCTGATCATAAACCATTACACTGCCTGCTATATGAAATATTTGTTCTCAAATTTCCTAGCACTTTGGCTAGTGAGGACCAGGAGTTGTTTTGATGCATTTTTTTGGTGAACCCTGTAGGATCACATTGTGACATTAATGAGGAAGCATAGTTCAGCCCTCTTTGAGCTATGGCAAATGTAGAACAAGCAGTAATACTTTTGATGAAATCCGGAAAATCCCCTAAGAACACAAATTGGTTTTTTTTCCCCCCAGTATTGTCACAGGCTTTCTTACATTCTGATTTTGACCTGATCAATGTAATTTGGAAGCATTTTTTCCTGGTTGTGGCTTTTCCAAATGTTCCTTAAGTAGAGGTACAGAACATAATTACCACTGCCAGACTGCTGTTCTGTCTTTCACAAAGCTATGCTAGTGATGTTTCCTCATGGATTTTGAATCAGGTGCTTGCTCAGTCAAATACAAGATTACATTATTCCCTCTAGACTCTTCTTCTCCCAAGCCAACTGCCTGGCAGACTTTCATCTGGAAATTCTTGTCATTGCTTTTCTAAATCCTGCCTCTGACTAAAAAGATTTAAGATACTGTCTCATCAGTATGCAGATGTACTTCACTGGTTTTGTTTAGATATTTTCTAAACACCGACTAATTAATTTCCTGTTTAAGACACACCTGATCAGAATGTGCAACTGAAAAACAAAAATCTGAAAGATGTGTTGGCTGCAAACTTCTTGCCTTCCAAGAAAACAGAGGGATGTATTTTGTAACCATTTCTGTCTTCCATTTCACCTTTGCATCTGGTGTTCCAGATACCACTTTCAAACTTAGCACTTCTTAGGAATGGAAGGAAGGAAGGAAGGAAGGAAGGAAGGAAGGAAGGAAGGAAGGAAGGAAGGAAGGAAGGAAGGAAGGAAGGAAGATTGAATGGTCCTCTGCTTGTTTTGTATTCCTCTTCTTCTTTTGTTTTTTATATTTATGCTCTTGTTGAGAGGTGACTTCTGGTTTCTAGAAAAGTCCCACTCTCGTTGGAATTTCTCCAATAGACCTCCCATACATGGTGAGATCACCATGTCATTCCACATTTCCTTTTTTATACAGGTTAGAAAATGAAAAAAGTCTTTTTTTCTTTATATTAGTGTGGATAGTGTGGATAGTGTGGATAGAACACAAGATATGTCTTATTTTTTTTTATAAATTCTAGATTCCTGGCACAAATGAAAACAAACTATTCATCTTCTTCTGAAAAGTCATTCTTGAATTTTTTGTCACCTTACTGAATTGCTAGTTTTTCTATTTGCTTTTTAAATTTTGAAGTGAACTTGCTTCTAAAGGCAGGGATTTTCTTTCATGTAGAGTGCATTTATTTTTTAAAAATCTGAATGGTGTCAATACAGTGGGTATAGAAGAAACAGAAGATTTTCAAAGGCAGGGAAGTTAAGGAAAGTGAAATAAAGCTGGAAAAGGAAATTACCAATTTCAGAAATGTCACAGACTCCTCAAATTTGATGAGAGGAGTTGCCTTTCCATTAGCCTTGGAAGGCTTCTTTTCAGGGCAGAGCAGTGCAAAAAGCACTGTCTCTGTAGACCAACAGCTGGATTGACTCTTGTGAGTGTTTTCCATTTTCAGCCATGTTTGATAGACAGCATTTCTTCATTAATAATATTATAGAGGCTTGCATTTAAGGATTTTTTCTAAGTAAGATTACTGTAGAATGTGAGCTGGGCACTGTTGAATAATCCGTGAAGGATTTTTCATAATATGTTCCCTAGAGCTCTCACAGGTCTGAGCAGTGAGATTGCCATGAGGAAGTGCAAAAGAACATGTCTCAGAGACCTTTGCTTCTTGCCAAGAAAGTTGTAGCTGTTATTTACCCAAAGGAAAGCCACCAGATTTTGCAATAGTAGGAAAGGCAGGACTGGGTGCAAGAAGACATATTATTAAAATATGAATATAAAAGTGAAACTCTGTAAAACCCACCTAATACAATCATCACTTCCAAATCGCTTAAGGAAAAAAAATTCCTTGATAAAGTCTTTCATGTTCTGACTGCTCAGTGGTCTTAAAAAGGATCCAGGAAATGTGTATACCAATCTATATATCTCACAAAGACAAAAGTACACATTAATTCTACTAATTTTGATAACATTGCTGCATTTTTATAGAATAATCCTCACACTTTGATGCTTTAGCATATGAGAGTGCTGACCAGACCATTTTGCAACTACTGTCTCTTTTAACATCAGGCTTCCAGATTGCTGGTGTTGCATTGCATGCCAAACTGTGCAACACTTTTCCTTGGGTGAGCTACAGAAAAGAGCCGTTTGAGATAATTTTTGCAGACAGTCTGTCATTCTGCAGCAAGAAGAGAAATGGTGGGACATGAGGCATGAAAACAGTGTGTGTGCTGTAGCAGGAAAACCCGTAAGCCTGGAGACACAGCGATAAAAGGTGGAGAATATTTGGGGTGAAAGATCCACTCTAGCCAGCCCAGGAGGAAGCTTTCTCTCCTGCATGGATGAGCTTTCTTACATGCCCAAGGGATGGAGATGTTTACTGAGCTCCCTGCCTGGACTTTGCAGCAATGTTTGAGGCTTTGTAGCCCAGGTCACTGAACAGATGGAAGATAAAACTGATGAGCCGTGGGAAACACAAAATAGAAGAGGGATGCAATGATGCATTGAGCACAGGCAAAACCCAGGATCAACAGTACTTGGCGACATGCAAGAAGATTGAGAGCAAGCAACAAACAACTGGAACATTGCTGACTTACCTTGACATGCTGACATACCCTTCATCATGAGAGGGTTATGTCTCAGACAGCTCCACCTCATCTAACCCTCAGCATCTGATGGGAAAATGTACTGGCGTGTTTACAAATGTGGAAAGATCTTGACTAAAATCCTTTCCACAGTTCTTCCTGTGTATCATTCACTCATCATGAAGGACAGTTACCATGAAGGACCATGACCAACCATTTAAAAAGCTGCTGACAGATGTAAGGAAATCCATGTGGGCACATGGCTATGCTGTGTTGGTTATAAATGAGTTGGTGTATAAGGCCAACTCAGCTTCTGTATCATCCTCATATTTATAGCTTGATTGAAAGGAACAGACAAACAAAAATTTCAGCATGAAGTCAGAATTGCCCCACAGTAATATTCTCAGTCTTTCTCTGTAAAAAAGAGATTCAATACGGGATGATAACTGTTTGACAAGCCTTGTCAAACACTGTAAGAAATTCTGAAACACTTTAAAAGACTTTCTATCACGTGGATTTGATATGATCTCATTTGCAAACATGGGTTTTTTACTGCTGTCATTGTTCACACAGCACAGCTGAAAGTTGCATGAGGTTTGTGACTTCTCAATATAATTCTTTATGTGAGTAAAGAAGGTAGACTTTTGTCCTTCTGATGCATACATATCTAGTCATAGGATTTGTTGCAAAAATGCCATTGAGTGAGGAGAGAAAGAGCAGCACATATTTCTGGAAACAGCTTTGAAGCTCTGGTTGTAGTATATTTGTCAGGACTTGCACGAACTGCACTTCTCTTGCTGTTCATTAATGCCAGCAACACTAATGTACTGTCAAAAGAGATTACTGGACTTATGTTACTTGAATAATTGATCTCTGTAGCCAGTCCAAATTTTAGTCAAAACATTTTGTACTAAAATATTTCCTTAATTGAAAGCTACATGCCTTTTTTTTTTTTTTTAACAGTTCAAATTTTTCTAAAAGAATTGGTTGGAGATTTTTCTTTTATTTATACATACCTACGTAACTTCTTTCTTAATGATATAAGTAGTGTAGTATACCTTGATCTCTTTACAGGCATATAGTATGAAGGGTGAGATATTCAATCCATTCTATTCCCACTAACACCATCATCATCATCTCAATAATAATATTCCTTTAAAATTCATTAATAGTAGTGGCTACTTAGTAATGTCACACCACTTATTTATGACAAATATACTCAGTCATATGGGTTTTTTTGACCAGCCTATACAATACTGAATTTTCTGGCAGCAAATGCAGTCCACTTGCCTCAAAGGGGAAAAATGGATCTTAGTTGAGGATTTAGCACGGCTCCTTGAGAGACCTTTAAACCAGATTTGAAATGGGATCAGGACATAGCCAGGCTCAAAGAGATGGGCTGTGGGAAGGGGAGAACTATAGTGACCACCCCAGCAGCAAAAGCAGCCTTAAGAGGAAATACTTCAATCAAGCACAAGGAGTCAGAGATGTAACCCAAAGATGTAACAAAGGACTATGGGACATACCATTGCAATCTTACTGGGATTTTGAAACAAACAAATGTAAACACATGCAGTGTGGGGAACAAACAGGAGGAACTATAGATCTGTGTGCAGTCCCTGGTTTTTTATCTCAACACCATTACAGAGACATGGTGGGAGAGGTCACATGACTAGAATATTGTCAAGAAGGACTACATGCTGCTTAGGAAATACAGGCAAGGAAGGTGCTGTGATGGAGCTGATCTCTCTGTGAGACAACACTCGGATGGCACCGAACTCTGTTTTGGTGAGGATGATGAGCAAGTTGAGAGCTTATGGGTTCGGATGAAAGGGCAGATTAATATGGGTGACACTGCTGTGGGTGTTTGCTACAGGACACCCGATCAGGAAGAGAAAGTGCATGACATCTTAAACAGGCAGCTGGAAGCAGCCAGAAAGTCACAGGACCTAGTTCTTGTGGGGGTCTTTATCTACCCTGACATAGACAGGAGAAACGACACAGCAAACATAAAGAGCACAGTAGGTTCCTGGAAAGGATTGATGACAACTTTCTGTCACAGGTAGTGGAGGATTCCACAAGGAATGGTGTTCTGATCATCTGGAAGTGTAAATGTTGGGGGCAGCCTTGACTGCAGGGACCATGATAGTGTGGAGTTCAGTATCAGATGATGAGGAAGTAGGGCAGCAATCAAGATTGCAATCATGGACTTAAGGAGAGCTAACTTTAGCCTCTTTAGGGATCCTCTTGAAAGAATCCCAAAGAAACATTGTAAAGAATCCCTGCAGGGAAGAGGGGTCCAAGCGAGTTTGTTGGAATTTGAGGATCACTTCCTTTAGGCTCAAGAACTGTGCATGCCAAAGAACAGGAAATCAGCCAAAGGGGGTAAGAGACCTACATGGACAAATAAAGAACTCCTATAATTACTCAGGTGTGGACAGGAATTACACAGAAGATGGAAGGGGAGTCAGGCTACTTGGAATGTATATTGAGAGATGGTCAAAGTAGAAATAAGACAAGGAAGGCCAAGACCCATCTGGAATTAAATCTGGCTGAAGATGTCAAGGACAGCAGGAAGGGTTTCTTCCAATGCATTGATGATCAAAGGAAGAAAAAGGATAATGTGGGCTCATTAGTAAGTGAAAAGGGGAATCCGGCAAGAAAGGCAGAGAAGGCAGACTGATACCTTTGCATCAATCTTCACTGACAAGACCAGGCCTCAGGGATCCCTGAGCCAGGAGACCAAGGTGAAGAAATGTTGAAAGGAAGACTTTCCCTTGGTTAAGAAGGATTTGGTCTGAGAACACCTGGGCAAACCTGACATCATCAAGTCCATGAGCCCTGATGGGGTGAGTGAGTGCTGAGCTCACAAGTACTGAGAGAGCTGATGCACACCATAGTGAGGCTGCTCATGACCTTTGAAAGGTCATGAAGATCAGGAGAGGTGCTGAGGACTGGATGATAGCAAATGTCACCCTGATATTTAAAAAGGGCAAGAAAGAGGACCCAGGGAACTACAGGCCAGTCAGCCTCTATATGCCTTGGAAAGTGATGGAGCATCTCATTCTGGAGCTCATCTCTGTCCCTGTGGAAGGCAAGAAAGTGATCAGGAGTAACCAGCATGGGTTCACCAAAGGTAATCAGCTGTTTGGCCAACCTGATTGCCTTCTACAATGAAACAACTACCTGGATGGAGGAGGGGACAGCAGTGGTATTGTCTGCCTCAACTTCAGCAAGGCTTTCAACGCTCTTTCACAACATTCTCATGGGCAAAATCAGGAGGTGTGGACAGGATGAGTGGACAATGAGGTGGATTTAGAACTGGCTGAATGGCAGATCCCAGAGGATCATAATCAGTGGCACAGAGTCTAGCTGGAGGCCTGTCACTGGTGGTATCACCCGAGGGTCAGTACTGGGTCCAGTTATGTTTAATTTATTCACTGAGGACACAAAGATGGGAGCAGTGGCCAACACCCCAGAGTGCTGCGCAGCCCTTTAGAAGGACCTCGACAGGCTGGAGAGATGAGCAGAGAAGAACCATCTAAAACTCAACAAAGGCAGGTGCAGGGTCCTGCACCTGGGAAAGAATAAAACAATGCCCCTGTACAGGCTTGCGGCTGACTCGCACATTTTCCTTTACAAGATATTATGCTTGCTCTGTGGTAGCTCTAAGTCATTGTAGGATAATGCAGATGGATATGAAATCATTGTCTGTAAAACATCAGTGAAAATTTTTTTCTTACCCACATCAGGGAGCCAGCACAGTATTTTCCTGATGAAATATTTATTCCCAGTCGAGGAAGATTTCCTGCAATAGAAACAACTACTTTAATCCAATTGAATGACTGGAAGATTACGATAAATTTGATTGGTTAACTGTCATCAACAAAAGGTTATCTAAGTCTGATTTTGATAGAAATCAACTAAAGCCACAAAGGAAAAACCACAAAGGAAATGCAAGAATGTAACAGAATGTGCTGACTCATTGAAATCTGTCACTGAGCAGTGAACTGACATGGATGGAAATACTTCCAGATCTGCACAATGTAAAATGTAGTTGTCAACTTCTAGAAAAACTTTGGTTCAGGTTTCCCATTAAAGACAACGAGAAAAAAAAACCAAACTGACTGTGGTCAAAGAAACACTGTAAAGCAAACCACAGCTAAATAACCAGTTCTCCACAGTGCTTTGCTCTCTCTGAATCACAGGATCATTACCAACTGTAGGACATTGTTTGGACAGTTAAGGGAGACTCTGATGATTGACAGACACTATATATGGTCAGTTTGCAAGTCCATAGTAATCTTCCAGATTATGAAATTACTTCTTGAGTTTTTGGTGTTTATTTAGTACTTGAACCATAATTATATATTGCAAAAATAAAGCCAAAAATGTGTGTAACTCAAGTTATGAGTCTTATGCTCCTTAACAGCTAAGCTCTGAATGACCTCAATGTCCTTCTCCCTGAATTTATGTCTACATCACATACTTAAGATCTCCTTGAAATGTTTTGTATCCTAAATAGAGTCTTTTCTGCTTGAAAAATTTAGCTGTCACAAAAAGAGGGATCTTACCAGTTAAAACTTAGTCACAGAAAGGATTTTTATTGGGTATGGAAAGAGGATTTGCGTGAAATTTATATTTGTTTCTGTTAGTGTCTCCCGTGTCCCACTTTTTTACCTTCTTGGCAATGAAAAAAAAGTTTTTTCAATGCTAGCACTGAAATGTCCTGCAGTAGCTTTTGAATATGGAAGCCCATAGTAATCTTTCCACATAGTTTTGAAATTAAAAAAGTGCTCATTACCGAGTTAGTTGGAAGTCTTCAAAAGTGCTTTCTGAAGTCTCTACCAGGGAAGCATCATTAAAAATTCAGTACACAGCTCACTCATCTCATTTGTCCCCAAGTGTGCTGTGCATCTGCTGCTCTGGATAAATTAAAGTATTCCAATTCTTCAAAGAATGAACTTTGAAAAACACAGAACCTGTTGGTCAAAACTAGAAATATTTCTTTAGTTTAAAGAGATTAAGGTGTAAAAACCTGATTTTCTTTAAGTAGCTTAGCTTCAAATGATGGTGAGACTCTACAGGGTGCATGCAAATATAAGAGGATAGTAAAACTACCATCAGGAAAATTATGGTCCTTTTCATATGCTGATTCCTATCCTTAACGTGGCCTTTTAATTAGCTTGATTATTGTGGTGCTTACTTGTTAGTGCCTCAGTGCTTTAATTTAAGAAACTGACTGTGTGTTCATTATAAATTCCTATTTTCAAAGATTTATAAATAAAGCTGAGCAGCAGCAACCATAACAGAAATGAAAGACAAATTTACTTGGAAAGTGCGATGAGAGAAATATCACTTGGGGATATTTCCAAACATTTTCAGCTCAAACTTGACTTCAGCTTGGCACAGTTAAAAACTGTGCATGTTACAGATGAATTCTTCTAGCTTTGAAATGTAGGGTTTTATAGCATTTCTGCTGTTCAGAATATGAAATGCTCAATTAAAGCATAACACCAATGTATAGAAACAACATAATTGGTGTAAGTAAAAGGTGGTTAGAAAACCAGAGCCTGTAGGTTGAAAGAGTTAGAGAAGAACTGGTGTGCTGGCTTGAAAGTCAGTTGGTGGGAGAAAAGAACCCCATTCATTTACCTTTAGAGAGACTTCAGGTCAGAGTTACAATTTGATAGAAAGATTACAATAAATGCAGTGATACACATAAAACTGGCTTAAACCCACAAAGCCAGAATACAATTGCCTCACTGTTGGTCAGAGTGATGGTCACAGTCCTATCAAGTGATAGTTGCAGTCCTGTTGAAGGGATGGTTGCAATCAAAAGAGCTGGTTCTGTGGAAGTTCTGGTCCTTCTCTGTATCCATCAAGTGGTGGTGGTGCTGTCCCAAGTACCCAAACCCAAAGATTTATAAAATCAGGTTCAGGTGGGAATGCTCATTACTGAGCCTGGGGCAGGGAACTTCGTAATAGAATGATGTAATACTGTGAATTATGGAATATTTGGAAGTCCTTGATGGTCTAGGTGGTTGCAGCTGCCTTTTCTGCTGGTGCCATTGAGTCCATCCTGGTCCATCAGCAGGGGTGACCCTGCAGGATGGGTGGGGCTGTGCTGGTGAATTCCCTGGGGGAGTTACCACAGCTGAGTCATTGGGGTGAAGAAAAGGAAGCACTGCCTTCCCTGGCATGGTTGCCTCTTTTTCCTTATCTCATTTAACACCCAGCTTGTAGCCTGAGGTGTCTGGTGTGCACTGGGCAGCTCCTGCAAATGATCCATAATGAACAGTTTATCAGAAACGACACAGAATGGAGTAGAATACATGGTGTAGTTACACCCACATAGTGCTATACTGGCACCCAACTCCTGTAACCAGGACAACTGGCAAACATTTTATAATTGCTATACTTAGGAAAATATTGGTTTGTATTTGAGGATTTGCAGTCTGTTACTCGTGTAGAAATTATTGCCAGAGGTGTGTTTTAATAAATGCACATACCATATTATTTCAAACACTTGGGAATCTATATATGTAGAGTTAATACAGGTGAAGTAAAAACCAGGGTTGGCTCAATGGCAGAACTCAGTTTTGGAGTGACAGCAGAAGGGATTTGAGTGAGAAAAGTGTTTGAAGGCAGGATTGGAAAGAGTCTTCAGGAGTCTCAGAAAGTAAAGGTCAGTAAGGAAGGCTGGCAAATAGAGGAGATTTTCATGTTTGTTGTGGTTTAACCCCATTTGGCAACAAAGCCCTGCAGAGCTGCTCACTCACCCCAGGGAGATGGGGGAAAGAATCATAAAAGTGAGAGAACTCGTGAGTGGAGAAGAGGATAATTTTAATAGGTAAAAGCTATGCTTGCAAGCTGTTCATGCAAACAAATCAAACCAAACCAAGGTATTCCTTCACCACTTCCAATGGGCACACAGATATTCAGCCATCTCCAGGAAAGCAGAACTCCATTACATGAGGCAGTGAATTGGGAAGACAAATGCCCGAAATCTTTTTGTCCAGCTTTCCTTCTGCTCACATAGTTTTAGTCCCTGAGAGGAGCCATGCAACTTCCCACAAATCAGCTCCCTCTCATCTTGGGACTCCTTTCTGGGAAAGGAGAAGAAGCAGGAATAGTACCCAAGCACATTGCCATGAGGAAAGGGTAGAATCAAAGGACAGTGCCCACAGGAGTGGAGCTTCTGCTTCTCTAGTTGTCAGGACAGAAGATGGTCCTTTGGCTCCTACACCTTCTCTCAGCAAGAGCCAATGGCAGGAGCTAGAGATGAGGTGTTGAGATCAGCTAAACCTTGTTGGCTCCAGCCTTCTACCCTCTTACTGTGGCCTTGAATTGGCTCTACTGAGGTCGATGAAGGAGTGAAGATCCATCTGTGTTAAATGACTGCATGACTGCAGCTTTAGATATGCAAGCTGGTTTCCTCAAAAGCTCATTTTGCAATACTTAATGGAGAGAGAAGGATCAGGCCATGTAATTTAATGGACCATTCAAGTCACCAGCAAGCTGACACAGATTGGACAGCTGTGAATGGCCTGTACCAGAGGCACAGTGGTTCACCTCATCACATCATATTCATGCGGCTTTCTAAAACCTGTTTTTAATTATTTCAGGCACATGTATTATTTAAGCAGAGAAACACTACTGAATCCAAGACACACAAAGAGAAAAAAGGCTTTTATGCTGACAAAAAGAAGCTTGATTTGCTTCTTAAGATAAAGGTGACCCTTCAAGTGCTATGACTTTGCAGAGGTGCAATCCAACAACTATTCAGTGTTCATAAACAAATTTCAGGGGGTTTAAGATCAATTGATGAAGTCCCTTTGTCGGTGAGGATGCTCCTCCAGGATATTTTTAGGCAGACTCCAGAGGGAAGGATATTTCACTTACAGAGAAAGGAGTACTGGCGTTTTAACTTACCTCTAGCAATGCCCCAAATCACTCACATTTGACTTTTGAAACTGTGCAAATTAACTTTTGCAGAAGCTGGATCTGCAGCTGAATATGCTTTGATACCCTATATTTTGACAGTGGTACCCTGATATTCCCTTTTTAGAGAAGTTTCAGTGCAGACATTCAAACTTACTCCCAACCTTGAAGGAATTGGCTACAACTTCAGATTCTAAAGACAAATAATGAAAGAAGTCTTGAAGCCTAGTACACCTTGTCTTTGACATGAGGGAGGGCTTAAAAATGGAGAAGACAGCATCTGATAAAATACCTTTCATCCACAGCTGTCAGCCGCAGTCACCAGAGGGCACATTCTTGTCCCTGCATGAAACAGAGAGGAAAATAGATGAGTACCCTTTGAGAGCCAATTTGTGCTTTAAAGGTATTATGTATTTCCAGGTGAACTATACATAACATGGAGAATGTAGCTAGCATAAGATTTTGAAGTGCACACCTGCTAAATATTTAATTCTAGCCATTCTTCCAGTTTGAACAAGGTGTATGCAAGTGGTTGCCAAACTGGTTTCTGACATGAAGGGCAAAAGCTCTATGTCTTGAGGAATAATCACAAGGAGGCTTCCAACAATGTGAGATCCCACTGCTTTCCCAACAGCTCTTCTCCTATTTTCTCTCCAGATTTTATCAGCAGTGTGACAGACAAATAGGCTGCTAATAATTTGTTCTTCCAACCTCTCCTCCTCCTCTCAACTATTTTTAAATGGAGTGTGTAATTTCACAGTATTGGATGCTTAATATTATCTGTGCACAACATGAATTGCATCTTCTTCCTACCTGCTGGAAGACATTAATTTAACTGGCAGCTGCTGTAAGAATTAAGCAAAACAAGGGCAGAGGAAAGAAACAATTGAAGTTATGTACTGCAAAGGAGGAAAACAAATTAACTTTTGATTGATGGACAGAAATATGCTGGTTTTATGACAGAAATTAGACATTTCCCTCCCCTAATATTCTGCTATATCCCTCCTCTGATTTTAAAATTCAGTACAAATAAGCAGGATATAACCACAAAGCATTCACAAAAACTACATTCTGGGTCAAGATGGAACTAATAAAGTACTTTTGAATGCAAGATTTGGAGAAAGAATGGGGAAGTCATAGCTCCTGTAAGCTAATGTTATGTTTTTAAGAGAAGTTTCATGGTGATGTACACTACTAATGCATGGACAGGCATAAAACTGCTGTGCCAGTGTGGGCACAAGCAAGAAGCAGAGTATGTGAGCCCCAAGACAGAGCACTGTTATAACCTTCTGCATCTGTAGAGTGAGGAAGATTTGTGAGTCCACTTGGTCCAGTGTGATCAAGAAGCACACAGAAAAGGCCAAATACTCAGCTGCCAGATCCAGCATTTGCTGACATGAATGCTAGATTTTTTTTGGGTGCAAACTGATGAAGTTACAGCTGTAACTTATATCTATATATTGGGAACTAGGATAAGACAGTGGCAACATGGGTTTTTTGAATGCTTTCTCTGTAGATACAAGCAAAAACCAAAGCAGAATATTCAGAAAGTCTTTGGAAAACCTAAAAGACTCTTGAAATTACTGAACATTCACAGTAGCAGAATCTTAAATTTTACAAAAAGCCACAAATAAGGACAATCAATTTTAAACTACTCTCAGCACAAGAGCAGAAGCTGAGCGGGAAAAACTTTAATGTAAAGGTCTACAAGTTTAAGTTACACAGGGCTGTTTTAAAGTTCTCAGCTGCAAGAACTACAACAAAATGTTTACTGCTGAGTTTGCTATAAAGAAATAAACTTTCTAGATATTTATAAACAAAGAGAACAATATCCACCTGCCTTTTTTCAATATAAAGTCAGGTTTTGTTTTCATCTGGAAAAAAACTCAGAGACTAGACTCAAAATCTTGATTTACTTGGGGGCTTTTAAGAGCTGTGCCTGCTGAGAGGACATAAAGATGAGAAGTTGCAAGAGCCTTTGGCAGTGCCAAGAGGAGAGCTCAGCAAAGATCTAGCAGAGACCTCAGGAGGTGGCTGTCTTAGGGCTCAGAGTGTTGATGCCTTTCTGACAGCAGATCCAAAGACCAAAGCTGGATTATGCAAGCAAAGTTGAAAGCTCCAGGTTTACATGGAGATTTTTCCTGCCCTTGGTGGTTGTCTAGCAAAGCATGAAGAAAGTAATCAAGATCACTCTTCTCCAGCTTCACTAGAAGGAAACAGGCTAGTGGAGATTGTGAAGAGATGGTTTGTGAAAATGTACCTTATATTGGTTTTGCATGGTTTAAAGTTCTTTTAGTGGTGGGATCACAGAGGTGGCTTCTATGAGAAGCTGCTAGAAGCTTCCACCATGTCTGGCAGAGCCAACAATCCCTGGTGGTTTGAAAGATGGATGGGCTGCTGGCCAAGGCTGGGACAATCAGAGATGGTGGCAACACCTCTGGGATAACAAATTCAAGAAGAAATCAAAACAAAAGTTGTTGCACAGTTTTATTTCAGCCAGAGAAGAGCAGAGTGAGAACATTTGAGCAGAACAACTCTGCAGAAACTAAGATCAGTGCAGAAGGAGGGGCAAGAGGTGCTCCAGCCACCAGAGCTGAGGTTGCCCTGCAGCCCATGGTGCAGCCCATGGTGAGGCAGCTGTTCCCCTGAGCCCATGGAAGTCCCTGGGGATGCAGAGATTCACCTGCAGCCCATGGAGGAGACCCACACTGCAGCAGGTGGATGCCTGAGAGGAGGCTGTGAACCTTTAGGAGACCCGTGGAGAGAGGGTCCCTGCTCCCATGATGGAGCAGGCTGTCCTTCAAGGACTGCACCCCACACTGCAGTGACCCATGCTGCAGTAGTTTGGGGAGAACCATTGCCTATGGGATGGATTCATGTTGCAGCAATTCACAGGGAGTTGCTGCTTGTGAGATGGAGCTGCATTAGAGATGTTCTTGGGGAACTCTCTCCCATGGGAGGAATTATCCTGCTCTGATTTTGTTAATAATAAAATTCACTTCATATTTCTAAGTTGAGCCTGTTTTGCCCTTGATGGTATTTGACGAGTGATCTCTCTCAGTTCTTATCTCAACCCATGAACCCTTCATTAAATTTTATCTCCTCTCTCCAGTTGCAGAGGGGAGTGAGCGAGTGGCTTTTGTGAGTGCCTGGCATCTGGCCCAGGTCAACCCATGACACACCTGCAAGCTCATTCTTTTAGTATGAATTTTGGCTAGTCCTGATAATCCAAGCTTAGGACTCAAAGGAATACTAAGTACATTTGCTGACAACATTAAACTGGGAGGAGCTGTCAACTCCCTTGAGGGCAGAGAGACCCTGCAGAAAGACCTAGACAAATCAGAAAGACGGGTAATCACCAACTGTATGAAGTTTAACAACAGCAAAAGCCAGATTCTGCACCTGAGATGTGGCAACTGCTTGTGTGTATAGAATGGGGAATGAGATGCTGGGAAGCAGTGCCGCAGAAAGGGATCTCATTGTCTTGGTCGATGGCAAGTTAAACATGAGTCAGCAGTGCCCTGGCAGCCAGGAGGGCCAACCCTGTCCTGTGGAGCATCAGGCACAGCATGGCCAGCGTGGAAGGGAGGGGATTGTCTTGCTCTGCTCTGCACTGGGGCAGCCTCACCTCGAGGGGTGGGGGCAGCTTTGGGTGCCACAAAACAAAAAAAGCTGTTAGAGAGCATTCAAAGTAGACCCATGAGGATGGTGAAGAGTCTGGAGGGGAAGCCATATAGGGAGAGGCTGAGATCACTTGCTTTTTTCAGCTTGGAGGAGACTGACGGGACACCTTGTCACAGTCTACAACTTTCTTGTGATAGGAAGTGGAGGGGCAGGTACTGATCTCTTCAGTATTGGGAACAGTCTCAGCACTCAAGGAAATGGTATGAGAATGAGTTGCAGGAGGTTTAAAATGGATATTAGGAAAAGGTTTTTCACCTGGAGAGTGGTTGGGCACTGGAAAAGGCTACCCAGGGCAGTGGTCACAGCCGCAAGCCTGACAGAACTCAAGAGGCATTTGGACAATGCTCTCAGGCCCATGCTGTGATTCTTGGGGTGTCCTGCCCAGGGCCAGGAGTTGGACTTGATGATCCAGATAAGTGCCTTCCAACCCAGCATATTCTATGATTCAATGATTCTGTGATTGAATTTGGAGGCACTCTATTTTTGGATTGGCAAGGCACTTGGGCTGTATTAACTGATGCTTACAGCCAGCTCATAATACTGAACTTCAATACTGACATGTGATTTAAATACTGATACACAATTAAGAAGAAAAGAAGTGAAGCGGTGATATTTCACTTATATTTTACCCTGGCAAGAACTCTCTGCTTATTCAACATGAAAATATGCTTTCATAGCCATCTCCTCATATCATCTTCATGAGAGTGAACTGTTGGAAAACGCAGTTTTCCAGCAAAACTTATGCTAACTGAATATACCTGAGCAGGGCCTCAGCATACTCAGGCCTCAGTAAAATCCTAACAAGCTACAGTGGCTTGTTTACCTGAGAATGTTCTGTGGGAAGAATGTTATGGGAAAGAATAGGGAGTCAGAAGTGTTATGAGAAAAGGATAAGGGAGTCAACAGGAGGATCCCTGAATGTGTGAGAACAGACTGCAGGTGTGTGTGTAGCTATAATTAGTAACTTCTGTAACAGTATATAAGTTTCTCGTTTGGTGAAATAAAATGGAGCTTACTCTATATCTCATATTGAGACTGCCGTGAGTTCCCTCTTGTCGTTCTACGTTAGTGAACAACATTCAGAAATACAAATAACTGTTGAAGACACAGCATGTGATGCACACAAGTAAGGGATTATAAAAAAAATATTTAGGAATTACACCAGCTGTGAGACCTAACTGTACACAAGAATTAAGTCAGAAGTTTTAGCAAATGTTGGCCCAAAGCAGCAAATCAATATGTGTTTTTACAGCCCCTATCTGGGAGCCATAGACTGGTATCCAGTGAAATTATGAAGTTTTTCCAAAACATCTGTTTTTTTGCTTACAGTAGAAAGGAACAAATTAAATGCAGTGCATTTAAATAAATGTCCAGTATACACAAAACTTGATATGGAAAAAAAAAAAACCATTTGTCTTATGAAATACACAGTGTTCCAAACCCAAACCACACAAAATGGAAAGCCTGTCCAAATGAGTTACAGTAATGACTTCAGTTAGGAGGATTAACTTCTGATGATATGTGTGTAATGTGGGAAGGCAAACAGTGGACGTTATTCCCATAGCACAGGATATGAATCCCAGAAATGTTGTACTCTTACCCCTAGCTGCAGACTATCAGACCATAGCAAACCATCTGCCAATTTATACAGCCAAAAGAAGTCAATTTTTTAATTTTTTGGCATGTTAGAGGATGGGTGAGCATATTGTGTGAGGAAGGCAGAGTTGATAGCTGTTTGTGTAGTCTGGACATTCGCGTCAGGTTTGTGGGAGTGAAAAGATGTAAGTTCATAAGCCTATTTAGGAGTGATGGATTGCTAGAAGAAAGGAGGGAGGGAGATTTCGATTTGCCAGTTTTAAAATATTCACCTTGTGGGACACATACACCAGTGAATGTTGTAATTGTCAATGCTTGATGCATTTGCCTGCAAGGGCTGTTAATAAGACAATATTGGAATTAAAGGACAGGTGGGTTTTTTGTGCTACCTTCCCAAGTTGAGAGCAACTTGCCTCTGTATTGACACAGAATTTGTGCTGATAAATGCAGAACTTTCAAGACGGCTTTTATACTCATTATTTGCAAATTGAGGTGGAAATAAAACCAGTTTCCTCAGTGCTTTCTACAAATTTTTGAGGAATATTTCCTCAGTAGCTGAGAAGCCAGAACTGGTCATGGAAGCAGTTTTAAGACTGAACTGGGAGGACTGAGATTCATCCAAGAACAGCACTAGAGAGATCACCAGAGCTGCAGATGGGTTTGGGTCCACAGGAGCATGCCAAAGTCCATGCACAAGTCTGTGAGCAGTGACTGGAGCTTCACAAGACAGGATGTTAATAGTGAAAGACTTGACAGTGATCTACTGAAATTTTCATCTAGATACTATCTGCACTTCAGATATTCTGTGTAAGGAGAGTGATAGAGAAATTGAATAACTTTTGATATAATAAATGCAATTGAATAACTTTCACAGGCAGGGAATGGATGAAAATAAATCTTCAGAAACAAAACTAAAAATACTGGGGAAGAAAACTTGAAAGAACCAATCTGTATTGCTGATAATTGGTTATCGGTTTGGTTTTCAAGCTGAACTTTAACCTCTTAGGAAGAAAACTTGAGAAACAAGTACAGCTAATGAGGATATAATAGGACACAAGAAGAATACAAAACTAGTGCTATGCTACCCCTTGAGATGGACTGCACAGAGATGAATGTGATACTTCAACCCTGTTATTTACCAAATGCAAATAAAATGCTGTGTGCAGTTAAGTGACAAGAAATAATCAAAGATACAGAAAGCACTCCTCTGGGAAACTGAGAGGATTAGATTTGTTTGCCTTGCAGAGGAGATTAATTACTGTTACTGAACATAATAAATGCAAAAGAGGAAGTAGACGAGAAAAGTATGTTTGCCAACTCTTACAGCAAAAGAATAAAATGACATCCAGTAAAAAATTAAGGGCAAGAAGTGTAAGACTAATTGCAGGACTTCTTTAATGATAACATAAAATTAGCCTCTTGAATTGATTGCCACAATATGTGAGCTCAGTAGGGTTTAGAAAGTGGAATGTATATGGCTAATGAGGCTCTTTGCAGTCACAACAGTACAAACTGAGAATAACTGGAGATATAAACCAAGGACATCAGGGATAACTGGAACATTACATATGAAGTCAATCACTACTAGCATTTCTCTTGTCTTCCTGAATACCAGCCAGTGCTTCCAATTCTTCAAGTGTGCAGTAGTGCAGTATAGTTCTGTGTTCTATAAGAGGAGGCAGTCTCTGTCCTGGAGAACGAATAAAGGCTATACAAACATTGGTGCACTGGAGAGTCCAAGGCACTTTGAAAGAAAAAAGAAATTTTCCTTGAGAATACAGAATGTCAGGAAACTGTCACAAATTAAGTTTGCACCCCTGGACTAAAACACTGACAGCAAGCAAAGTTTGTCAGGTGGCTTTCTCTCAGCCTTTCTCCTTGTCTGTTATTCACGTGAAAGGCAGAGACTTCCCAGCGTTAACCAGGGAGCTGGTGTTGACAAGATGTGAACCAGCAACTGAAATCTTCACTAAGCACCTCTACTGTTCAAGAATGAGCACTTGGAATTGGTCATATATGCTGTGGTGGTTTTGATTGGCTCAAAACATTAGCAAAGTATCTTTAACATCTAAGAGAAATTTAAACCCTTCAAAAGCTGTTGTAGTAGGTCTGAGGAAGTGTCTGAGGGGTGGGCAGGGGCACAAAGGTGGCACCTGTGTGTCCTGTGTGAAAGTTCTGGAAGTTTCTCACCAAGTCCGGCAGAGCCAATCTCTGACGGCTCTGAAAGTGATGGACATGCTGCGAGGCAAGTTTGGGCCAATTAGAGGTGCTAGTTACAGCTCTGTGAAAACATATTTAACAAAAAAGTCAAAACAAAGTAGTCACACACTTCTTTGTAGTTAGAGAAAGAGGAGGTAAAGATATGTGAAGGGAGAAAAGCATGGAGACACCAAGGTCAGTGGAGAAGGTGGGGGAGAAGATGCTCCAGGTGCTGGAGCTGAAAACCCTCTGCTAGCCGTGCTGAAGGCCATGGGGGGAGCAGGTTATCCCCCTGCAGCCCATGGAGTCCACAAGGATGCAGAAATCCACCCACAGCCTATGCCAGAGGAGCAGGTGGATGCCTGGAAGAAGCTGTGAACCAGTGGGAGTCTCACATAAAGAATTAAAGCTGCAAAGGCCTTGCAAGGGAGAGAAAGGCCTTGCTGCTGGGATGGAAGCAGCCTGGCCTCGGCTCGGGATAGTCTACACCTTATGGACAAGAGAACTTGTGTTGCAGCAGAATTCGGGCAGGATGTTGCTCGTGAGATTAGAACCACACCAAAGAAGTTCCCAGAGGACTGTCTCCCGTGGGAGGGACCCCATGGCTAAGTAGAGGACTCCTCTCCCTTATTGGACTGACCAGAGAACAAACCCCTTACCCTGCCTCCTGCCCATGTTGTTAGTTTGGAAAGAGGGAAGGGGGGTGAGAGGAGAGACTGCTTCTTAAGAGGGAAGGGGTGAGAGCAGAAAAACTGTCTAGAGAGAGATAAGTAGAGACAAAAAGTATTTGTAGTAGAAAAATTGTGGTGATGAATAGATTTATGAACCTGCTCTATGAATTAAGAAAATACCCCACACCCTGCCCCCCTACCCAAGCTGTTGGTTGGAAGGAGGAAAGGGGGTGAATAAAAAATGGGTTTGTAAGAGGAAGGGGAGTGTAGTGAACATGGTGTCTGAACAGCTTATTTTTACCTCTCATTTATCCTCAAACTCTCTTAGGTAATTACATCACTTTGCAACTTTAAGTTTAGAGCCTGTCTGCCCTTTCTTCCGTGTGTCCTCCTACCAGTGTCCTATCTCACTTAACTCATGAGATTGGTGTATGTTTTTTACAGGTTTCTTTTTCTTTCCCCTCTCCTGGCACATCTGCAGCCAGAGAAAGCCGGGGTGCCTAGCGTTTTGTCAGGGTCAAACCCTGATGTCGCTGTTGTACCGCTAGCAGAGAGAAGGAGACCAGTCTTCAGTGTGGCACAAAATGTCTATTTTTATTAATTAATTTCAACCTATATAGACTTTCAAAGTCACTCAGATTGGTCAGTTCAAAACCTCCCCCCAGGCCGATTGGCTGGCTTGAATCATTCATATCTTGAGACACTGTTCCAACAACATCCAAACTTTATCTTTGTTTATAAAACACAGGAAGAAGAGAGAAAAATTTCTCATGGGAAAGGTCAGTGCTCACCACACCCTGACATATGCAAAATGCAGTAAGAGTAATGAAAATGTATCTAGTTTTTGACAAACAAACAAACACACACACACCCCCTAATGTCTTAACTGTGAACTGTAATTTGTTTGAAAAAACCTTCTCAATGGATTTCAATTCTCTTTGACAAAAAGTGAGATTTTGAGCTCTGTCAAAAGCACATACAAAGCATCTCAGTTGAGAAAACACAAAGTTCCTTGCTGAATTTTAACATATATTTTGTATCAAGTTATTTAAGAGGGTAAAATAAAAGTTGGAAATGTTATTTTAAGGCACAGAAACCAAACAGCAAGTACTTTCTATTTTCCATTATTGTGGTATGTAAGAACCTCACAATCCATTAATAATTGTTCCTCATCACAACAGACACAGTAAAACTAAGAAGGGTGAATTGAAATTCAATACCTACTTTTAAGGATAGAATTTAATGAAGAGTGTAAGACAACCATTACTTGACATTATTGATAGAAATGGGTCAAGTTCAGTGAAATCAGAAACACAAAGAATTTTGAAATTTGCTGATTCATCCATCTCAAAATCTCTGACGACTGATAGTCTTCCCGAAATTCTATCTAAATGATTGAAAACCATTTTGTGCATTATTTTGTGTGCTCTTTCGCTTGTGAATCAAACACAACCAATTGCCTGTGATGTATGAGAGCAGGTCAAAGACATTTCCTCACAGCATGGCAGGAAATTAAAGAGGAAATATCACAAAGTTTTAAAAATTATTACAATTTTTTCTGCACAGTTGGCGGCCCTGTGAAAGACCACGAGTTTTTGCAGGCTGATTTCTCAAGATTACATCTGGTAGTCACCTGTGAAATTCTTACCATTCAGCATATTTTTTTCCAACTTGCACTGGATTTGGTGTGCATATGTCTGTACTTCCATCCAATCTTTCTCAAAACAATGGATAACATCAACATAAGATAATTTTTTTTTAGTGGTTGAACATACTGAATTACTACTGCAGCTCTCAGGGGTTTTTGTTTTCTTACATGTTTGTTTGGGTTTTTTTATAAACATAGAAAATTTAACATGACAAAAGCCAGGGCAGCACAATGATTAGCATAGAGATAGGCAAAAAAATAGTCTTGCTTTGCTTCATTTAATGAAATGCTCATGGAGAGAGTAAAATTATTGTATTGTATGTTTCCATAACTCTCTGTTAACATTTTTAACCATACTGGCTGTGTTTTTTACTTTAGAGATTATGTATTTTTTCCTCTCCTGCTGCATGAAGGACCTATGTACGAATAGTAGACATGCTGCCAAAATTATATATCCACAAAGTCCTGTATGTAGTATAAAACAAATAAATTAAAAAAAGAAGACTTTTAAAAGGAAATAATTAAGATCTTTAGGATAATAAGAAATAAAGGATCTTTAATACTTTTCTGTCATAGAAAGGATTTTTGCATATTAATACACAAACTTACATGAAAATTAAACAAATCACCATCTAGAACAGATCATGGAGAGCTTTTTTGTAAACATTGCAATGAAAACTTTTTTCTAAAATGTAAAATATTTTTGGCAGGAATTAGTGACCTAATTTTGTAGTACTAAGAAAAAACAGTAATAAGCAAGACATAGTAAAAAAGGGTGTCAGAAATAAAAACAATGTTATTTTTTGATAAGTCATTTTATATAGATTACTAAATAGGAATTTTTCAGAAGTATGGTTCACACAGCTGTTCACACTATGGATGCATCCTTATTCCATATGATCAGGGGTGTTTTTCCATTTGCAGTATCATGGGGAAAATGTCCTAGACAGATCACAATCTTTTCCTGTTAGCTTAGGAGATGGAAGGGATATCAGCAGTTTCTAGCCTAGAATATGAGAGCATCTCTTATCTCTAACCTTTTGCCTGAAAAGACTCAGCTGGTGATATAACATCATATTCTAAACCTCAAAGAATTATGTACAACTAATAGTTGAGTTTGATATTGTATACAACAGTATTTGCAGCAGCGCGGTATCAGGATTCACAAACAGCCACCCCACGCTGCAATGTGGAGGGGGCCGCCCGTGGCCAGAACACACCAGGCAGAC